>NC_051215.1:32468419-32618419 GCF_015220715.1 Pygocentrus nattereri | reverse complement strand
ATAAAAATGAAGTTATAATAAATTTAATGTCCAGAATGCCATGTTTTTCAAATGTGATAATGAGATCTTGAGGTATGCAACATGAAAATAATTTTTTTCCAGATTGTTATTGTCATTGTACATCATTTGGGCACAGCAGCTATCCTTAATATTGTGTTGAATTTCATAATGAATGTAACAATAGAGGAGCTCCAAAATTGCTTGGAATTAAATCTTTTTACATCAACTCACATCAACTCACACCTAGGTGACTAGGTGCTAGACTTGGTGCTATGTCATTCATTCATTCAGTACTTCTGACTAATCCCAGGCCCGTGCCTGTCTTTAAAATGACTCGACTTACGTACCTATTCTGCTGCTTTCAGGTACCTACATGGTACCTACATTTTGATGCTCCCCTCCTTACTCCCCACCACCAGTTGGGTCCCTCTCTGGTTGTCAGGGGGGTATTCTCTTATTTAATCATTAGGTTTTGTTTAGAAGCTCAAGCTGCATAATAGAAAGAAGATACAATCAGGCTATTGGTCAGGCCTTCAGGAGCCACACTGAAGGCTAAACATAAAACATCAAATACAAGTTATTAGAGCCAAAAGTTTGTGCACTAAATGTAGTTATGTTATAAAGGATGTTTGGGGTAGGAACATGCCTGAAACCCCTCCTTCTTCCAGTCTAACACTCTATAAATTCATTGAACTCACAAAATGCTATATAGCTTCAAGTATCTTTTTTATTCAAATATCTTTTACTATTATGCCCTTAAGCAGGGCACTTCTTAAGGGCTGCTCCACAGATGCTGAATAAATTGCTCTGAGACCTTACAATGCAGGCATAATGCAGAAATATAGTCATGCCCCTTTGACACCTCCATAACCACTGCTCTCCACAGGTCAGCACAGCAAGTTTTGTAGCGGCAGCATTGTGAGTATGCGAATGTATGTGTGTGAGTGCAGCAGAGAGCCAGAGCCAGAGAAAGAAAGTGAGGGAGTTTTATTCACAGCTGTAGAAGTTAATGAGCAGGAGATTAATTGTTTGAGGGCCGATCAGTCCTACACCCCTTTGCGTCTGAATGGAGTCCAGAACAGTTTGAGCGCCATCTGGGAAAAGTATTGTTTTCACTGGTGGGGACTCAAAAGAGGCTAATCTTTATTCAGTCTCGATGTGGGGTCACACACGTGCATGCCTTTGCTCTGCAGTGTTTCTACTTCAATACAATCAACGGATTCATACTTTACACCATTAAGGATCATATCGCAAATTTTTCTGTGTACTTGCGGTGTTTAGTTTTATGCCAAAGGCAATCACAATTCACTTTTACATGTCTTTTTTCCATTTTTTCTTCATCTCATAGAATTAATCAGACAGTTTGTGAAACTGTGCCTTTAAGATGAATATATCACTGCTGTTGGAGCAAAATCTTATATCTCCAAAATGGTAAGTTTACAGTAGAAGGAAAAAAACTTACTTTACTTTTAATGTAAGCCAATGAAACCAGACCTTTCCCAAGTAATTTCGGGCTGTTTGGTTCATTCATTATGAGGTATACACACAATGTAAAGGGTGACTGGCATTTTCAAATTATGTCAGAAATTGAAAAATGACAAAAATGGAGATACAAGGTTTTGTTCTGACAGCAGTGTTATGTAAATAGCTCTATTCTGAATGGTTGTTCTGTATTGTGCCTTAAATGCAGTCTGGGCTGAAACACTGTGTAACACGCAACCAGAAAGCAGACGCTTGCAGTTAGAAAACAAAAGTGAAGCTTTACTTGTGGAATCGGTGAGGCAGAGTGGAGTTAGGAAACTGGCAGGAGTCAAATCCAGGAAACACAGCAGAGCAAAAATGGCAACCATAGCAGACAAGGGCAAGACAGGGCAGAGTCCACAAAAGGTGATGTCAAAACCATGGATCCAACAAACCAGGCAGAAGTACAAAAGGGCAAGTTCAAGAAACAGACAGGAAGTCAAAAACACGATTAGGATCAGTACCAATAACACTCAGTAGTTCCACAAGTGAAAGCAATACTTCACAGCTAGCCTCTCTCAAGCCTAGGCTTATATACTAGTCTATAGCAGTCATGTGACAAATGCACAGCTGAGCACAGTTAGTATTCAGGCGACCGGACTGGTGCTAGGATGATGGAGAGATGTCTGGAATCATGCGACTTTGCTGAGGAGTCTGGGAAATGGAGTTCATGTCCTCTGGAGGACTGGCTGCATGCATGACACACTGCTTATAACTTCATTGTGAATGAACTGGGTTAAACTGCTTTTGCTCCTTAATTCACATATCACATTAATTGTTGGGCTTTGGTAAAGCAATAACTCACAAGAGGCCGAGACATTCTACAAACCTTCAACATAATACAAAAAGATGCAGTACAT
Source organism: Pygocentrus nattereri (assembly GCF_015220715.1). Classification (NCBI taxonomy): domain Eukaryota; kingdom Metazoa; phylum Chordata; class Actinopteri; order Characiformes; family Serrasalmidae; genus Pygocentrus; species Pygocentrus nattereri. The sequence continues at coordinate 32,616,038 of NC_051215.1, read as the reverse complement.
TTCTTATACAACCCCAATTCCAATGAAGTTGGGATGTTGCATAAAACATAAAGAAAAACAGAATACAATGATTTGCAAATCCTTTTCAACCTATTCAATTGAATACACTACAAAGACAAGATATTTAATGTTCAAACAAATAAACTTCATTGTTTTTGCAAATATTCACTGATTTTGAATTTGATGCTTGCAACACATTCCAAAGAAGTTGGGACAGGGGCAACAAAAGACTGGGAAAGTTGAGGAATGTTCAAAAAACACCTGTTTGGAACCTTCCACAGGTGAACAGGTTAACTGGAAACAGGTGAGTGTCATGATTGGGTATAAAGGGAGCATCCCTGAAAGGCTCAGTCCTTCACAAGCAAGGATGGCATGAGGTTCACCACTTTGTGAACAACTGCATGAGCAAATAGTCCAACAGTTTAATTTAGGGATTTCATCATCTACAGTCCATAATATCATCAAAAGATTCAGAGAATCTGGAGAAATCTCTGCAAGTAAGCAGCAAGGCAGAAAACTAGCATTGAATGCCCGTGACCTTCGATCCCTCAGGCGGCAGTGCGTTGACATCTGATATCATTCTGTAACAGATATTACCACATGGGCTCAGGAACACTTCAGAAAACCATCGTCAGTGAACACAGTTCGTCGCTCCATCTACAAATGCAAGTTAAAACTCTGCCATGCAAAGCGAAAGCCATATATCAACAACACCCAGAAACGCCGCCGGCTTCTCTGGGCCTGAGCTCAACTCAGATGGACTGACACAAAGTGGAAAAGTGTCCTGTGGTCTGACGAGTCCACATTTCAAATTGTTTTTGGAAATCATGGACGTCGTGTCCTCCGGGCCAAAGAGGAAAAGGATTGTCTGGATCAGCGCAAAGTTCAAAAGCCAGCATCTCTGATGGTGTGGGGGTGTGTTAGTGCCCATGACATGGGTAACTTTCACATCTGTGAAGTCACCATTAATGCTGAAAGGTACATACAGGATTTGGAGCAACATATGCTGCCATCCAAGCAACGTCTTTTTCAGGGACGTCCTGCTTATTTCAGCAAGACAATGCCAAGCTACATTCTGCATGTGTAACAACAGCGTGGCTTCGTAGTAAAAGAGTGCGGGTTCTAGACTGGCCTGCCTGCAGTCCAGACCTGTCTCCCATTGAAAATGTGTGACACATTTTGAAGCACAAAAAACGACAATGGAGACCCCGGACTGTTGAACAACTGAAGTTGTACATCAAGCAAGAATGGGAAAGAATTCCACCTACAAAGCTTCGACAATTAGTGTCGTCAGTTCCCAAACGCTTATTGAGTGTTGTTAAAAGGAAAGGTGATGTAACACAGTGGTAAACATTCCCCTGTCCCAACTTCTTTGGAATGGCAACAAATTCAAAATGAGTGAATATTTGTAAAAAACAATAAAGTTTATCCGTTTGAACATTAAATATCTTGTCTTTGTAGTGTATTCAATTGAATACAGGTTGAAAAGGATTTGCAAATCATCGTATTCTGTTTTTATTTATGTTTTACACAACGTCCCAACTTCATTGGAATTGTGGTTGTTATTTAACACACATCAATGGATGATTTTATTTGCAATTTATAATAATCACAATAAATACACAATCAAGCAAAGCAGTTCTTAACCCGTACGCTATGTGGGCCCTGCAACATCACAATTTTTAATATCCTGGTGAAATCCTAAAAATATACCATATTTGCAGGGATATGCATGTGAATATTGAGGGGTTTTTTTACAGTGGTTTCAAACATGGCTCAGCCAATCAGGTTTCAGAAGCAGAACTATCTGTTTAGAAAGCTTAACTTTGCCTAGTTACTTCTGTGTGCATATTGTATTGTTATTTAGTGTATTGTATTGTGTGGTCTGCAGTCTATGGCCTTCAGCACTTGCTTCCTGGTAAAGCTTTTATATCTATTGATATAATTAATATATTACATATACTGTCTATAGACAAGCTTGTATCAGAATTAATGCCAGATTTATTCTATGTGATGTCTAATTAGGATGGATTTAGGCTGGACAGTTTTTTTTCTGTGTGTTTGTCCTTCATCCAACATCTTGATAGACCTCTATCTGTCCTCTTTTTGGAGTAAGGTCCAGCAAATACAGGCCTGGAGGACATGTTCCACTGTATTTATTCCACTTCCATATAAATGGGATGAAAAGTTCTTGACCTTTCTTTAATACAGGCACACCCAGACAAATGTCATCTGTCTCTGGCTGTAACACACACACAGACACACACACACACACACACACACACACACACACACACACACACACATATGAAGGCATGAGTAGCAATGATGTGAAACCCTGTAAGCTTGCTTCCTCTGGGTTTACATCACTACATCTATTCTGCTCTCTCTCTGACCCAGGAAAGGCAGATCTCACTTAATCTCCTCTCTCTCTCTGTGTGTCTCTGTCTGTCTCTCTCTCTCTCTCTCTCTCTCTCTCTGTGTGTGTGTGTGTGTGTGTGTGTGTGTGTGTGTGTGTGTGTGTGTGTGTGTGTGTGTGTGTGTGTGTGTGTGAACGTGTGAAAACTCTCTCTTTTCCTCACTGGCTTGCCGGAACTCATTTTCACTCTCATCTACACTCCTTTATATGCCCAGTATCTCATTTCATCACACACACACACACACACACACACACACACACACACACACACACACACACACACACACACACACACACAGATCTGTTCTTGGCATCTCATCTCGCTGGGCTGTGCAGGATTTAGAAGAGTGTATTGCCCGCTCACCTTTGAAGTGCTAATATCGTCTCACTGGCTGCTACCTGGCACACACACTTTCTCTCCTCTCTCTGTCTCCCTCTGCTTCTTCTTCTTCCTGGTAAAGCTCTTATACCTATCCAGTTTTTCTACAAATATTTATCTCGTCATGTCAGTTAAACAGTGTTCTATAGACAAACCTGCCAGATTTATTCTGTGTGATGTCTAATTAGGATGGATTTAGGCTGGACAGGTTTTTTCTTTGTGTCTGTCCTTCATCCAGTATCTTGATAGACACTGATAGACGCTTGTCCATTTTCTGGACTGCATTGAATAAGAGGTGCTTTTCACCACCAGTCAACCAAATGACGTCACAGGCCACTATCAGCTAATCTTAAAGTCTGGTTGCTAACTGTTCGGTTTTGTCTAATTTGTTTGCCTCTATCTCATGCAAGTGATGAGCATGGCTGAGCAAATCATGCCTTCAGAGTGTTTTGGTCATCAGGAGGTTTCTAATTCAATTCCCTGTGATGCCACAGCCATCCGTGACTGGAAGTCCAAGACAGCACAATTGGCCTCACTGTCTAAGTGGGTAGGATAGACTCCCCCCTCAGCGTGATGTTAGCCAATGTGAGGGTCTCTTAGTTAACTCTTTAAAATCCCAGGCTTAAAACATACTAAGGCTTATTATATAGTAACCACAGAGATTTCAATGCAAACTGGCTGAGCTACTCTTTGGTTATAGAAGTGTCTAATAAAAGGGGTTAATGTAAAAAAAATAGCAGCAAGCGGTCTCCTCTAAGCCTGTTGACTGTCAAAGCTTTAGCAACAGTTTGAAAAGATGAAGTGGCACTTTATATGGCTCACAGGCAGCATGTACCAGCCTTGATCCTTTTGGAATTGGGGAAAATGCCAAAAAAATTCAAATGGTGACTTCTTTCACCAAACACTGTAGCTTATTAGAGTATGATTTGCAAAGAAAGAATCACAGTTTTTTTCTAAGAACAGCATGTTTTGAAGTTTTTAATAGCTTAATTAATTAATAAATTAATGCAGAGTTCAGTTGATATGTACATGTGCATTGAGTATTTTACAAAAGCTTTGAAGATGGCTCAGATTTTTGAATTTGAACTACCCAATTTATACCATTTATTTTGTTTGTTTCCTTTCTGAGGTGTGATGTCCTCCTGTATGAAACCCACCATGTCCAACTGAAGTCTGTAATTAGTGCTACACTCTGCTGTGACCAGTGCAAAACACATATCGTGAACTACAACTGAAGCAGGGAAATAAACAATACTGACCATACAAGCACACATGAGCATGTCACACTGCTTTATGAATATGGAAAACGGAGAGAGGCAGCTCCTTTGGACAAAAGCCCCCATTCTGCCCACATCAATAAAGATGACAAACTCCATCCACATCCTCCTTGCAGACAGCACCACTGCAGCGAGAGGCACGGGTGGGGACGGAGGAGTGGGAGAAGTGTCCATTTACATTTGGCAGAGTTGTGAAAAGGAGCTGTCAATCATATCAGGACTGACTGATCCACTGGCTGAGTATGAAAGAGTTGAGAGCCAGAGAGAGAATGACCGAGGGCGAGGGGGGTGGGGTGAGCAGAGGGTAAAAAAAGACAGTCCATACATCCTTCGCCAAATATCAATCTAATAACTGCAGGGTCAGTCACCACAGCAACCAGGGTCAAATGTGACATGGTTCACTGTGGCCAACGAGCGGAAGAGAAAAGTTTGAAAGCTGCCTCCACACATGCCAAACTGCAGCTGGTTATGAGACATGGCCTGCTAGGACAAACAGCATTTCTGAATAAAGCCAGAGTGACCACAACAAAAATAAGGTTACACAGCAGTTACAGTTAAAACCCAGTGAATACATTGTTAGCTTGGTGCTAACATAACAGCTATTAGCATCAGCATAGCAGGTAAAATAAAAACTACTTATAAAGTTCCTTTTTTCATTAAACTCTGCAGTGAAAATGATCGGCTGGTGCACGCTCATGATCAAATAACAAAAACATTAACCTCACGCAGTCCAGTAAATGGTGAAGTTTAGTTTAAAATAGTATTTAACTGCTCCAGAACAGCTTTCCTAGAATACAAGTTTGCCAATATTGACATCATTAGGAACATAGTGTTTGCCAATATTTAACAACAAATACGTTGAGGTACACATTAACTCAGTATTTAGAAGTTTCATCATAACATCACTGAAAACATTCTTGTTTTCCCAATACCTTGGTTAAACAATGCTCAAATAATATCAGAAGCAGAAGTAATTTTGTTGTTGCAACATAAACCTGATTTATCCTATACTGGTCTTTGATCCAGTCTGAATGAGAAGAAGAAAATACAGCAACTAAAAAAAGAAATGTCGAAAAGACACTTGTGCATATAAAAGCTTTTTTAATGAACTGAGTTTAAGGCATGAGCACAAAAACTCTAAACATAATGATATCTTTACACCCATGGCCCTCACTTACATATGTTTACCTGTTGCTTCTTTACTGTTTCAGTGAAAAAAGCAGTGAAAACAGAAGCAGCAGGAAGCTGCTCCATGTTTATTTATTTGCATCTGTTAGTAACAAGAGCACACGTGTTCGTGCAACTTCAGTTTAGCAACAACTCTGCACAGCAACATTTACATTTATGGCATTTGGCAGATGCTCTTATCCAGAGCGACTTACAGTTTGATCATTTTACACAGGTAGGCGAAGGTGGTGTTAGGAGTCTTGCCCAAGGACTCTTATTGGCATAGTATAGGGTGTTTACCCAGGTGGGGATTGAACCCCAGTCTACAGCATAGAAGGCTGAGGTGTTACCCACTACACTATCCCAACCACAACAAAGTTGTGTAGTGTGTGATTCCAAGTTGTTTAGTGTCACGATTGAGTGGGGGTCAGGAACCTGTGTTTGTGGGGGTCAAGAAGCTGTGTATTGGGTGAGTGTGATCACCTGCCATGCAGAGGGCTTTTCAGGTGAGCTGTATATCTCTTGCAGGGAGGGGAGAGCGGTGCCAATGATCTTTTCAGCTGCTCTCATGATGGGCTGGAGTGTCTTGCAGAAGGACATGGTGCAGGCGCTATACACGTGGTGATGCAGCTGGTCAGGATGCTTTTGATGGTAACTCTGTAGAAGGTGCACATGAAGGGGGATGGGGCTCTGGCTCTTCTCAGTTTGCTGAGGAAGTAGAGGCACTGATGAGCCCTTCTAGCCAGTGATGCTGTGTTGCTGGCCCAGGAGATGTCTTCTGTGACGTGCACACCCAGGAACTTGGTGCTGTTAAACCTCCCCACAGCAACGCTGTTTATGGTCAGAGGAGCATGCTGGGTGCACATTCTCCTGAAGTGCACAACAATCTCCTTTGTCTTCTCAATGTTTAGATGGAGATTCTTGTGTCTACACCACAAGGCCAGGCAGCTCATTTCGCTCTTGTAGTTTGTCTCATCATTGTTGCTGATGAGACCCACCACAGTCGTATCATCCACAAACTTCATGAAGAGGTTGCAGCTGTGCTACAGTGTGCAGTATTGAGACATCAGATTGAATAGGAGGGAGCTCAAAACACATCCTTGGGGGGCAACTGGATGATAGTCATTGAAACGGGAGGGTGACGCTTTCTTCGGGACAGGGATGATGGTAGTGGCTTTCAGTCATGTGGAGACAACTGCCTGACTCAGCAAGATGTTAAAGATATCTGTAAAGACATCTGTGAGCTCCCCAGCACATGACAGGGTAGGTTGTCAGGACCAGGAGCTTTTCGAGCATTAATCTCACATTACTGGGCACAGTGTCAGCCCCTGGTCTCCAGGAGGGGGTGGGATCTTCTGCGCAGGTACATTGTTGTCTGCCTCAAACCGGACAAAGAAGTTGTTAAGCTCATTCAGCAGAGAGGCGGAGTTTTCACAAGTCTGCGGTGGGGGGTTGTAGTCTGTGATGGTCTGTATCCCTCGCCACAGGCTCCATGTATCTCTACTGTCGCTGACGCGATGGGCCATCCTTCTGGAGCACTGCCTCTTTGCCTTTCTGATGCCACGGGTAGGTTGGTCCTAGCTGCCCTCAGGTCCACCTTGTCTTCTGCTGAGATGGCGGCATTCCTAGCCTTCAATAGCCTGTAGACCTCCCCTGTCAGCCATGGCTGCTGGTTGGCCCAAACCGTGATGATCTTGAGAACAGTTACATCCTCAATGCACTTGGAAATGTAGCCAGTGACTGTGTCAGCATACTCCTGGAGATCTGTGGTGTTGTTGTATATCACCGCTTGTTCAAACAGATTCCAGTCTGTGGTGTTAGAACAGTCTTGATGTGTCTCTGAAGTGGTCTGTATGCTGGCATTAGAATAACAGTGATGTGGTCAGAGGCACCAAGCTTGGGGAGGGGAATGGCCTTGTAAGCTTCTCTCTGGGTGGTGTAAACATGGTCCAGTGTGTCAGCCAAGATGAGAAAAGCATCAGGATGGGCTGTATGCTGTTCACTAATGTGTCAATATAGCTCATTCAGTGCCTCATTCCTATTGTTGTTATTGGAGCTTGGAGGGATATAAACAGTGACAATTATAATGGCAGTAAATTCCAGTTTACAGCAAATTACAGTGAGCAGCGTTTGCAGACCACAGCAGCGTCATGACATCAGGCATCATTGATGTAAACAGGGTCAAAGGGGGCTAACAAAGTAGGCAGAGAAATGTATACATATAAGGTTACTAAAACATTTTAGTACTTAATGAAGAACTAATACTATAACGCTTGATTATACTGTTAAAAAGTTATTACTTAAGCGATAATTAAGGAGCTGCACTGTGAGTGTTAGTGTCACTGTTAGAATGTTTTTACAATCAATCAATTAATATGGACCATATGAAAAGGTGGCTCATTAGATCTACCTAAAAAATACTTAATGTAGTAACAAGCAAATTAACTAGCTTTATTTAACCTAAATAAATACTTTGAATGAATGATTCTTTCAATCAATTATTTCAATAAGTTCAATAAAACTAGTTCATTTGCTCTTTACCACAAGAAGTCATTTTTTAGGTAAATCTGATGAGCCACTTTTTACAGTGTAAAATTCTTAATGCTATTCTGTTTGAAGGCACTGTACTTCTGCATGTACCACTATATTATTTGTTCATATGAAAGCATGTCTTCTAATTCTAATTCTTTAGAGTTTGGACAATGGCTCCTGCGGCATAAACACAAACTTGATTCAAATGGTGTGTCCAAAATAATACACCTCAGTAGGCACCATATTTGAGGTATCTAAGAACTGAGACAGTCTTCTTGTCGGGAGCGCACTAGGTTTTGGGACATGCCCATATCATTATCATTCCATGTTTAAGTAGATTTCAGAAGCTGTATATATCTGTCTTTATAAAACAGTTCCGGCCACGCAAGCTGATTGGTTGAGAAGCGTTCTAACTGTGCTGAAATTTTGCCATAACATCATGTGTTTTTCACAAACATTGTATCACTCCACTAAGATGCTGTTGCTAAGCAACAAGTTTGACAGCTGTATGAGACACTCAAGCCATTTGCAACTTTACTTGTTACTACGTGCACAAACAGAAAATGGTTACTTTTAATATCACATTTGACCCACAGTTGATTTAGTGAGACTCTGAAGATGAGACTACACCAAATTCCCAAACTGTTATTGCCATCACCTAAACAACCTGAAATTAGCCAGAAATGAACACACTGTAAAAACAAGAACTTGAAAATGTTTGCCTTAATATGACATTTAATTCAACTGAACAAAAAATATGTAATTGCGCCATAAACTATATCAAAGTAGTTGGCTCAACTAACTTTATTACGTTTCCAGTTAAAAGTTGGCCTCACTGTGTAACTTATGTCGGCAAAATATACAAACTGCAGTTGAACCCTAGTTGAGGCCAGGCTAACTACTTTGAGTATGCGTTTTGACTTCTTAGCTGAACGGGTTCTCTGGAGCAATTCTGCAGGGGGTTTCGTTTTTTTGCTGGAATTTTCGTCCACCATGTTGAGACTGATTTCCCGCCTGGCGAGGATCTCTTTGGTACTCCTGAAGTGGACTTTCCAACAGCCAAATGCTTAGTGTTTGATTGACTAATATGCAGAAATTCTACTTTTGCTGTAATTGCATGTTTAAATTTTTACTTAACCGGTCATGCTTCAGATATGCAATGCAGCGTCGTAGCTTCCAGTAAGGAACGCTAATGGTGAGCTAGCTAATGCTCGCTAGTTATTTTGCAAACGTAAGCGCTAGTGTTGGTTTAATTGGCAAACATAATTGTTAATGGTGGGTCTGAATATTTCCATGACTACATATACAGTACACTGGTTAAATCCCATTCAAGTCATTAGTAATACTGAAGTTTTTATGTGGAAGCGTGTAAGCCATTCAAGTGGCATTCTTTAGACTTTTACATTGCAGTTCTACAGTGAATCATGTCATAAGTGCTTTAATTCAATCGTGATATTAATGGTGGAGTTGTTTAAGCTGTTAACTATCTTTAAACCTGTTAGCTAGCTGACCAGCCTAGTTCTAGTTAAGCAAGTAAGCTTTCACGCCATCAGTTTAAAAAAAAAAACAAAAAAAAAACAGGTTCGTTCTTCATTAGTAGTGCCGGTGGTACATGCGAGCAGAATTAATGTCAGAGATAAATCCTTGTGCTGTTAATGGAATATTCATTCCATAGTGAAGTAATACAGAGTTCAGTTGTTGTGAGGCAGCCATAGCTTTGTGTATTTAGTGCATTTTACAACAGCTTTGAATGTGGTTCAGCCAGTTATAATTTAGGACTTGAACCATCTGTTTTTTAAAAGAAAAGCTGATGGAAAATGGAACTGTCAGTGGACAGACATATGTATTTGCTCTTACCCCAGGGAGTAGCTTACCATGCTTATCTGCCTTATATGTTGTGAAACTGTTGATTATAAAAAGCAGTAATTTGAAACAACAGTGAGTACCCGCACTTTGAGGAAAGATACCAGCCAAAAGTGGTGACGGAAAGATGAACTGTAAAAAAAAAAAAAAAAAAGTCAGCTACAACAGCAACAAGAACTGAAACAATAACAGAGAATGTCCACAGGATAAAGAACTAACCGTGTTCTGTAGAGAACTGAAGTGAGCAACATTGTTTTATTTAATTTCTCATTCTCGTTGCAGTTATTCTATGAAGTGCAGGTTGTGCAGTTTTGTCAGCTTGAGTCAAGAAGGTCTATTGAGGCACCGTCGACTACGACACGGAAAAGGAGCTCACTAGCCCTGCATTTACAGTGACTGTGTGTACCTTCAAAACACCTGGTGCATTAAAATCACATCTCACCACATCACATTGCAAGACTGTAAAAAGGCATGAGACATCAACCTTCTTTTGTGATTTCTGTGAATTTAGAGAAATCTGCACCTTTTTCACTCATCTTGGGCATCATTTAAAAAATCAAGAGACTGTGCATTGCCCCTTACTGCAGTGTGAGTTTAAAACTAACAATCTAAAAACTTTTAGATCACACAGAAGTAGAAAGCACAAGAATACAAAGGAGATTAGAACTTGTTTGAGTGCATTCTGATAATGAAACCTGTGGCATTGAAACTCATGCCATTGACCAGCCATTAAATAACTTTGTTGAGGTAGAGACATTACAAAGTGGTTCAAAGTCAAGATTCAGCTGACAGTGGAAGGGATGAGTATGTAGATGCTGAGACTCTTGAACATAAACTTGCATCTTTTTCTGTGCATGCAAACAGTAATGCATATTTCTAAAAGTGCTTTACAGAAAGTTGTAGAAGAATTTAATGATATTCTGCACTTTTCTAAATTCCATTCCTTTCAAAGAATTAAAGAGGTGCTTAGTGAACATAGTATTGAAATAGATGACTGTGTTGTTCAAGAAATTAATGATGCAGTATTCAAAACAAATCCACTAATTGTAGCTACTATAGGCAAGATGGCCAGCTCTTTTTGAAGTAAGCGATGTATGTAACTTAGGAAATTACCCACATAAACTCACACATTATGAACAAGCTAAAACCAAAGCTGTCTGTATGAAACTGTTAAGCTTAGTTTGCCATGTAACTTAACATGTGGAAAATTCTTGTAAACTTGGCTCTCAAACTGAATTAATTTTAATCCTGGTCTGAATGTGTCCTTTTTTAATCCCCTGAGAAAGAACCAAATACACAATTAATGAGTAGTACTATGAATAAAATCTTAACAGTTTCCATGGTAGCTTGATTGGTGTTGAGCTTTTTGTTTAATGAATGCCTTTCCAAATTGCTGCAGTACAGCACTTCTATATTCGGTAGTGTAATCATTCTTGCCCATGTCATTATTTTTGTTTTCAGATAAATGCCAAATTTAAGCGTATTACCAGCATGCCCCTGCAATGCAAATTTCTCTCGCAGTTAGATGTGCACTCTAAGAAACTGATGAAGTTGTTTAGAAAAAGAGGAGGACAAATGGGCAGGCGCCTAGAGAGCATTGTTGGTTGAAGTAAGTATGCTTTCTGGAAAAATGTACTGCTTTGTTGATGTAATGTGATTGATTAAGGACTCTAACCAAACAACTTGATCTACTTATCTCCCTTGAATAGGATGATGACGTTGATTTGGGATGGGAATGTGTCATCAAGGCACTCTGCGTGTACCTTAAAGAGGATCCAGAAAACCTTTTGAGAGATTATGTGGTAAGTACAATTTCTGAGATCCAGAAATATTTCATGTTTTAGGAACTAATGTCAATTTATGTAGTTATTGAAATTACATAGAACAGTCAGCCAGTTAGTATGGTAGTGATCTAAGCAATATTGTCACGCTCGGGACACGGGACTGCACTGTAACAAATTGCTATAAATTTACTGTGGATTTACAACAGTATCTTACTGTATTTTATAATAATTGTAAAATACTGTTAAATAATTATATCTCACATGTAAATTAACAGTAATGCGGTCGGTTAACCAACAACATTAGATAACTGTTAATTTAGCAGCATGATACAGTATTTTCTGCTGAGGTATGGACGCGCCATCATCCCTTTACAAGTCACTATACATCAACATCGTACTGACTATTGTAGGCACTGTTTCTGGTTTCATGATAACACTTTTTTATCAAACTGAACAACTCTCAGACACGAGCCAACTTCCATCGTTCACGTTACGGAGTCGACACGAGCCAACTCTTTTGCGACCAAAAAGTTTGGACTGCACAGCTTCGGTAAGAGCAGTCCACGTGAAGTTTAAGAAAGGAGGTAAGCTAGCCAGCTATAAACGTTACACTTATCTTTTTATTGTCACTGTTCACTATTGTTTTGTCTGTATAATTATTACACTTCTAAGATTTCAGGCTTTCAGAATGAGGTCCGTTTCATTAAGTTACTGAATTAGTTAGCGAAGAAGCTCGAAGCTAGCTCTGTAGCTTGAGCATAAGCCGCTGTTTCGCCGTGTGTACCTGCGGGTAAGCCGGGTAAGCCGCCGTGTGTACCCGCGGGTAAGCCGGGTAAGCCGCCGTGTCTACCCGCGGGTAAGCCGCTGATCTGCTACGTGTACCTGCTAGCTTCGAACATCTTCTTAGCGGAGAAGCTAGCTCTGTAGCTTGAGCCGTTTTAGCTAACTAGCTAGCAAGCAGCAAAGTTTCGGACTTTTGTAAAGTTTATTTGAGTTCATCTTATTTTTTATTTATTTAACTTCGTTTAAAACATGTTACTAATATAAGCTAGCCCATTAGCCTTTCCGTTTTCCAGCCATTTTTAAAAATATATCTGTGAAGAAAATATTTCATCCTTAGACTCAGTTGCAGCAAGCAAATAAAGCCAGTACAGTTAAGGTTATTGAACTTGGGTGTCTCGCTAATCACAGTGTGAAGATGTCATTAACTTGTTTACTTGTGCTATTATAGAGCCGACAGTACAACAGCAAACAGGAGGAAGCCAGAAGAATTTCAAAAGTGAGTGGGGAGCTGGAATGGTTGATGTGGAAGCAGATGGAAAAGTGAGGTGCGTCACTCTGTTATTCCCAGGAGCAAAATTCATTCACATTTTATTGTGTACTCCACTGTAGTAATGTCTTTCTTTCCAGTATAGTCATTTAAGAATTGATCAAAATCTGCTTCCTTACCTTTATCACATATAGGCAAGTCCATTCATTAAACTGATGATATATCATTATTAGTCTATTTTTGCCATGTTTGACTAACATACAGTCCTTTCCATTTCCTAAACACATATTCTTTCATCAAACAAATACTGAAAATACATCTTTGTTAAAGACAGACCATTTAACTAGAGCAAGATGATATTGTGTGACATGTGTGCTAGGACTTGCACTGATGTGTTAACGTTTGTGAGGCACATGCGGACCCACAGTTGCATTCCTAATGCTTCTTTTATGTGTGTTTATCCTGGATGCCACAGAACTTTCCAAAATTTTAGAACATTTAAATCTCACAGCTATCGTCACTATTGGAGCCAGTCTAGGTCTACACAGCACTGTGTTGTTGATTTGATTTGTCATGTTGGCTTGTGCAGAACTAAAAGTGAGAATACTCAGAGCTTTTTTTCACATTTGAAATTGCATATTCGAGAGGGGAAAGAGGTGGCATGTCCTTTCAGAAACTGTGACAAGACATTTAAAGTCCAGTCTTCATTCACATCACATATGTCAAGGAAGCATAAAAAGTCCCCGGAAGAGGGTTTGATGGACTGCATTGTTAATCCATCCAGTTCACAAGATATTGATGGGCATAGTGGTATGCAGCTTGATGATCCAAGTTGTGAACAGTCAGAAGTATGCCCAGAGGCTGTGGAAGAAAATCAGTTTTTCAGAAACTTAGCAATGTTTTATCTTAAGTTGCAAGCCAAATTTCTCCTTCCAGCCTCTGTGATTCAGACTATTATAGATGACTACCAACAGATTCATGATATCAGTCAGTCACATCTTCTTTTCAAACTCAAGGAAAAGCTAGTAAATTTTGGTCTTGCCGAAATTGACATAGAGAATGTGATTGATACTCTTAAATGTGATGATCTTTTCAGAAAATGTAATACCCAAACACTTAAATCTGATCAGAGAAGAAAAACTGTATTCAAAACTAACTTTCATTATGTTGAGCCAATGCCCATTTGTTTGGGCCAAAATGAATTGGGCAAGGAGTGTTTCGTGCAGTATATCCCCATCAAAGACACTGTTGCATCTATTCTGCAATCTAATGTGTTGCAACACTGGCATTCAGACACCAATGTCATCTCAGAGTAAGTGCTCAGAGATGTGTGGGATGGCACAGTCATTGAAAATAACAAGATGTTTGAGCTAAACAATTCGTCTGTAGGCCTAATTCTTTATCAAGATGCTTTTGAGGTTGTAAATCCGCTTGGGTCAGGGAAAAAAAAAACACAAAATCCTTGCAGTATATGCAACTCTTGCTAATATTTTACCCCACAATAGGTCAAACGTTGATCACATGCAACTGGTATTGCTATGCAAAGAACAGGACTTTAAGTATTTTGGCCAAGAGCTAGTGTTTGGCGCTCTGATAAAGGACCTAAAAGCTCTTGAGACAAGTGGCATTACAATGCCTGATGGTAAGACTTACAGAGGAACTGTGTGTGCCATTGCAGGTGATAACTTAGGTTCACACTCCATTGGAGGCTTTACAGAGAATTTCAGCAACAGTATACACTTCTGTAGATATTGTGAGATTGACCGTGCAACATTTGCAGCAGATCCTCTTGCTAAGGGCCAGGATCGTACAGAAAAGTCATATCAGAAACATGTGCAGACTCAGAATGTAAATCAAGTCAAATTTGACTAGGTTTTCAATGACTTGACATATTTTCATGTATGCCAGCCTGGGTTACCTCCCTGCTTTGGCCATGATCTTTTTGAGGGCATTGTTTCTTTTGATTTGGCACTTTACATTAAGCATCTTGTCATGGTGGAGAAACAGTTCACATATCTTGATTTGAATCGCCGCATAACACAGTTCAAATATCTTGGTAGTGATGCTAGCAACAAACCCTGTGAGGTGAACCCAGGTGCAGAAAAGCTGTCTGGACATGCAGTCCAGAACTGGTGCTTTCTCAGGATGTTACCTGTGTTAATTGGTGAAAAAATAGTGAATGCAGGTGACAGTGAGGTATGGCAACTAATTTTACAGCTCAGAGAGATTGTGGACCTTATTGCTGCTCCAGCTATTTCCAGGGGTCAGGTAGCCTATTTAGGGGTCCTAATAGAGGAGTATTTGGATTTTAGAATACAAATCTTTCCAGATCACCCACTTAAGCCAAACACACTATATCCTCCATTATCCTGAACTTATCTTTCACTTTGGGACACTCATCCACGTGTGGACATTAAGGTTTGAAAGTAAACATACATACTTCAAGCAATGTGCAAGAAAACTGCAAAACTTTAAAAATCTATGCAGTACCTTGGCAGAGAGACATCAGCTTTTGCAAGCTTTTCTAGGTGCTGGTCCCCGTTTCACACCTGATGTTGTGGTGGATAGATGCGCAGAGTTTGTCTTGGAAGACTACAATGATAACATCAGACATTCAGTTGCTCATTACAACTTTGATCCTCTACACACTCTGGTTACCCATGCTGTGTCAGTAAAAGGGACTGAATACAGGAGTAAAATGTTTGTTGTCATAACTCATAACGATGAAGGCCTTATTGTTGGTAAAATTAAACAGGCTCTTATTCATAGGAGCTCCTGTGTTTTTTTCATTACTGAAGCAGTATCAGCTGTGCGTCTTCCAGAATTTGGTGTTTATTACATTAAACCAGTGCAAAGAGCCTACTGCTGTGTTGCTCATGAGAAGCTACTTGATTATTACCCACTGATACAGTACACTGTTTGGGGAAAGCCAATTTTAATTTTTCATCATTCTATCCCAACCTATTAGCCGAATGTCTTCACTGGAAGAGAATATCAAGAGGATTATCCTCAAGACTTTGCCCAGTCTGTCTGTGGAGACACAGCTGCAAGTTGTTTCCACGCTTCAGATGTCTGGTGTTGACTCTGTGGCTGACCTGAAATATGTCCAACAGGAGGACATCAAAGGCCTGTTGCCTGTTATACAGCAGAGAAAATTACTGGAGGCCTTCAGATTAGGTAATTAATATTTACCTTGCCATAGGCACATTTATTTTCATTAAGTAAAGTACAATCACTTCTGCATAAGGTGCGTGCCAATATTAACTGTATATATTAGTAGATAATTATTAAAAGTTGTGATGTTCTTCTTTAACATTAATTTGTTTCTTTCAGAAACTGAGATCATCACTTTGGATCTTCAGGTTACTCACACTGATTCCTTAGATTCAAGTGCTTCTACTCATCCTAACTCCTCACTCTCATCCACCACATCCTCAGTCATCAGTAACCCCCCCTCTGCCAGTTCATCACCACATTCACTACCAAAACAGGCCAGTGGTGTACCTCCACAAGACATAACGTGGCCTGACATATTTGTGGTGCCATGGGACAAGATGCCACAGGAAATACTTTCAGCCATTACAAATGGTCAGAGGCCTTCTTTCAAATGGCGGCGCCAGATGATCAGTGTGGTAGTGGATGAAATTAGAAAATACAACCCCAATCCCACTCGCTCCCAGTGCCGCACAATTTGTCATAAGATCGTTATGCAGTACCCAAAGAGTTTTGCTGACATGACCAAAAAAGGAGTCCTCATTGCAGGAGGCTTTACTTCACTTCTTCAGCAAGTAAAAACTCTATTTGAGAATATCAACGGGGGGGGCTGTATCGGCAACGTTCTGTGGGATGCCGCGAGGAAACTGGACCTCAACGTGGCCCAGTTGATACCTATGGCTGCACACGATTCCAACCAGAGCCCCCAAAAGAGGAGACTACTGACACATTGGAAGAGAAGCGGTACAGAATGTAAAACATTTACCAGCAGGAAGGTTTGAATGGGGGACAAAGGGCAGAAGTGATAAATCTCATGGAGACTACATACAGCCTTCAGCGTACCCACATAAATGCAATGCCTGCGCCCTCCATTGAGGATCTTAAAAGCAAATGGCCATACCTTTTTACTCAGAGGGGCATCTATGCTCATTTTGAGCTGTTGACTGATGTAAAAGTACCTCAGGTTTTGGAGCTTTCTATACAGGAATGTGGTCGAGCAATTGTGGAGTACTGCAGAACTCAGTTAAACCACCATGCTGTCCAAGCTGTTGTTTCCCACGGTTTGGAAGGGGATATGACTTTCCATGTAGTTCAGCTTCTTTTGGCTCATTTTGGTGAGAGCCCAGAAGGATTAATGATTCTTGCTGATGTGAGTATTGATCATTGCTTGCTGATTGTTTCTTGTGATTATACACAAGTATAGTAGTATACTGTAATATTATTATTTTGTATATGTAATATATTATTTAATATTATAACTTTACAGGTGTCCTCCACATCTGCTGACATTGAGAGAAAGTTCACTCTACCAGCCAGTCCTCGGCTCATTTTACTTGGTATGTATTTTGATGTACATTTTAAAAGAACTTTATTTCATAATGAGAATGAAGTAACTAATGAAAGATCTTGTGCAGATTATGTGTCAATCCGTGTAATGATATGTCTGGAAAACAGCATATTAATTGTATTTTTAATTAAGATACATTTCGCTCAACAAAACTGCAGAAGATATGAAAAGTGGAAGGATTCTGCAGATCTAGAAGTATTTTCTGCCCTTGTACAGCCCCATCTGTCAATCCAATCAGCTACCTTTTTTCTTCTCTTTTTTATTTAAGAAATATTGTTTTCATCTGTCCAAATGGACTCAGGTCTCACTGCACAAGATAGAAAAGCCTTTTGGAAATGGAGATTCCACCTAATTTTGAATTTGTATTTAATAGGAAATCAGCCCATGACAAACTGCCACTGGATGATCAGCATTGAGGGGCACGTGGTCTGTGAGAGCACTCAACCGACTTTTGCATCAGGACTTGCTGCACTGTTTGCAGTGTTCTGCATTTTCAACCTCCAGTATCAAGACGAGGCCTCCAAAACCCTGGAATTCATTCAAAGGTAGTTATTACTAAAGATAAATGACAGTACCAAGCTCAGCTGTATTGAATGTAGTGATGATAGTTAATTTAAAGGCCTATTAGATGACTGGAAGAGGAAGAGTTCCCATACCATATTGGTCAATATGAAGGCAACAACCATAACACCTCAAAGTATTTTAATGAAAGGATGACCTGATGTTTTATATAATCACACTGAAGTTGTTATGAATGTGATTTGCCAGTCTCATTGTAAATTTTTTTTCTTTCTTTTTCATTTGGCACTTTAAGGAGTTGTGATCATTGCCTGAATTTGGGCCAGTATGGGATGGGAGCTCCTCCTCCTGTCATCCAACTAGCATCTAAATTATCTTAACTTAACAAGCAGTACCGCTAACTTTTATTACCTGTGTCATTTTTAACTGTTTCTCTTTTCTGATGAAGATCCTTCTTGAAACTTGCTATTTCAGGGAGAACTTTGAACATCAAAAAATTTTAAACTACATGTAAGGAAGCACCTCCTTACAAATTGTTTGAGCACATTTGAGCATTGACATTTCTTCTTTCCATAGACTAAGAAATCATACATACCATGTATGTCCAGTCACCAGACCAGTGTGGTAGTTAACAATTTTCAGTATTTGAGACAAATACTTTTTCTTCCTCATTTTTATTTATTTATTTATTTATAAAGACGGTTCATCGGTTTTACTTTTAAAAAATGTACTTAGACACATTCTTTTCATTTTATTGATCAGTGGGGGACTGTAGGATACAACTACTCAAATACCTCAAAGGCCTTAATCACTGATTCAGCTACTTGAAATATTGCTTTACCTATTTCAGTTTTTGCATCAAGTACTTCATCTACAGCTTCAATTACTCTTCAACAACTGCTTAAAAAGTAGTTAATCATTAAAAAGAGCTGTTTTTCAGACTTCTTAAAATACCTGAAGTAAGGTTATATCTAGTTTATGTATTGTTCTAACTATATGAAGTGCTGCTTAAAAAATACTACAAACTATCTGTTTTTTAAGCTGAAGTAAGCTCACATAGTCTTCTTAAAATCTAGACTTTTCTAGTTTCTGCTTTGCTTTTTCTTTCCACCAGCCCTACTTAACTCTACTACACACCTACTGACTTCGTGTCACTGACAGACACAGACACAGAGGACAGATGAGGAGTACAGTATGGACATTGACAGGAGACAGGACATGTGACCACAAGGACAGGAGAAGAATGAGGACGGAGAATGAATGAACCACAACAGGACAGGCGGGGCGTATAAATACACAGACTAATGAGGGGAGCACAGGTGACGAGACTGATTGCAAAACGCAGACAGGTGAGACAGGCGGAGCAAGGACGGAGCTGGGAAATTATTATCTATTAAAATCTATTATTTACTATTTAAAAGAGCTGAAACAATTAAATTAATAGACAATTAACAAAGATTTTCATAATATGTAAAATGTCTGGAACAATTACACTTTCCAGTTTTTCAAATGTGTTTCACTGCAGGGTTAAACGCAGAGGTCAAATTCCTATGTGTGCAAATACAGTGGTCATGAGTATCATTCTTCCTTCTAAGCATTTGTTACAGAATGAACAGAGGAAGAGTTCTCTTAAGTGTTCTCTACCAAGGTTTGTTACGTATTGTTGCACAGCGTCCTTGTTTCTGCTGTCTTATGAAAAAATAAATGAATAAAATAATAATAATAATAGTAAACAATAATTTAAACAATCCCAAGTGAGAAAAACAAGAGAGCACTGAATAAGAACTGGACCGGATAAGGACTATTGCTAAGGATAGTAATATTGATAAAATTCTAACAGTACCCATCCCTACAGCTGGCTGTAGCTACAGCCTGACTTTGGGAGGATGAAAAAATCTATTTTTATGGAGCATAATGGGATAACTCACAAAAATGTGTAGGCTCACTTCAGGATATGCTTTTTTCCATTTTCTTTTTACAAATATGTACTGTGGAAAAACTATAACTTGTATTGTGGGTTTATCCATTTGTATAAAATTATAAAATCACAATACATGTTGTTTCTTGAGGGAGAACACAAATCCCTCCATTCAGTATATTATACTGGAGTCAGGCATTCAGCTCCTTGCACATGTCCGTAATGTTTTGTTTTTTGTAATCTCATTTTGTGAATGTGCATTCTGCAAGCAGCAGATGAAGCCCTCATCCAAGGATCCACTGAGGAGACCACACTGGGAATATATGTCTTCAAACAAAGAGATGCCAGTCGGGAACCGGATATTGGTATCATCCTTGAGGGTCAGGTGGTGTTGCAGGAGTTGGATAATGTTGCATTAGCTACTGCCATGTTGTTTGGCCTAATGTATGCCCTGAACCTGAACTATCCTCCTGAACTCAAGTACATCTTCGAAGTGCTTCAGAAGGTGGTCATGGAGCTGGAAGGCACAACACTTTGCAAGAAAGCCCAAGTGTTACGACCCCACGGGTAAGCCTAGGGGGAAAGGGGCCAGTAATGTATGGTTTAAATGTGATGTTTGCAGCACGAACCAGGAAGGAACAAGACACGACAAGTCAGCGTCTTTTGTCCCGTTTATTTCACTCCGCACCGGCTACGAGTGAGTGAGACCCTCACCAACAATCATCAATATATACAATGTTTACATTTATACATTTACAAGCTTACTGCCATAAGAGAAACGGAATTCTGGACCCGGACGGCGCCAAAGGAAAGAAATAATCAAAACAAACGGACAACAAAAAAAAACTACCCTAGCTCTTGGATTCAATTCCTCACCTAGAAAAAAAAAAAAACGGACTACACTAGTCTCCCCAACACAAAACCGAAATACACGGGTTGGCGCTCGCCCCTTACCTAGGGTGTCTATACATTGGGCCGCTACGTGATGTAATATGTATGAGCGCGCCCTTCTACCCTGTCCAGAACCCCAAGAAGACACAGCAGCGGCGAGAGAGAGAAAGAGAGAGAGAGAGAGAGAGAGAGAGAGAGAACAAATTTGCATTGAACAGCTGTGAACGCAGAAAGGCCAGCAGGACTATCAGTGCAAGGCACTTAAACTGGGCCACTTGACTAACCAGACACACACAACACAGTCCCATGAAAACAACACCCAGCTCGTGTGTTTGTGGAGCAGTAAGGAATGAATGAAACCAGCTTAGAGCCCAGGGGTGATGCCAGCCTCCTCACGAGCTTCGCCGGTCTTCTTTTGAAATCCAAGTCCCTCCTCCAGGGCCGGAACTCTGGTTGGTGATTGGCCGCAGTGTGGTACGCGTCCTCTGACGATGACTAACACTGCAACCAACCTGTAGCGGAGATAGGGAGCAAAAGAGGGAGGAGACATAAAAGCTAGAAAGAGAGAGAGAGGAAAAAAAAAACACCGGTCCAGGTCAGACACGTAACACAAGCCCTTAAAAACATTATCATTAACATTAAAAACATTAACATTAAACTTTATCAGTGAACTGTCATGATTTGGGGAGAATCACTGAATAGAGGGTAGTTTGGCCTCAGCAGTACCCCTTCTACCCTTTCCACTTCTTTTAGTTTTGTATTTTTGTGACATTCATATGCCCCCTTTTCACTTAAAGATGCAGTTTTTTTATTATTATTTTTATTGTGCATACTGTAATGGTATAAGGCAAACCATTGTAATTGTTTCAAAGCAGTTGCACACAGTAATGGAAAATTTGTTAACAAATATCCAACTCCATCTTTTTTGTTAGAATACTTGTCTCCTAATGGGATTGTTTTCCTGGACGGGTTAGTCCTGGACTACACACCGTTCTAAATGGAGATTTTCCACTGGAAAAAAAATAATTTTAAAGGATTAATCCCTGTCTGGGAAACCAGATGATGATGTTCTTTTCAGTTCTTTTCAGAGTTTTCATAGTGTAACATGCTCTATTGAGGGTAGGCTTATGTATCATAAGGCATTTGCTTTATGGGCCTACAGTGTTGCTTTAGTTTTCAGTTGTGATGCATAACAGTTTACTATGCACTTACCTCATAACATCTTTTTTTTTTTTGCCATCATCAAGTGCTTCTCAATGCTTCATGTGCTTATGCACACCCAGGGATTTTTGGCAGATTTTTTCTCCTTGTAAATGTTTGAGGAACTCAAAGCCAAAATGTTTTCAAATCCTTGCAGGAGTGCAGTTTAGAGTACATTATCAAAATACAGATATTGATACCAAATACAGGCAGCATTGTTACCAAATCCAGATATTTTGTAATGGGTGAAGAAATATGTGTATGTTTATTGCCACATTTGATTCATAAAAAAACTGTAAATGTTGCAGGTCAAAGGTTGTGCAAAATAATATAAAATAATAATACATAATACAAAAAGATGCAATACATTTCTTAAACAACCCCAAATCCAATGAAGTTGGAACATTGTATAAAACATAAATATAAACAGAATATGATGATCTGCAAATCCTTTTCAACCTATATTCAATTTAATACACTACAAAGACAAGATATTTAATGTTCAAACGGATAAACTTTATTATTTTTAGCAAATATTCACTTATTTTGAATTTGATGCCTGCAACACGTTCCAAAGAAGTTGGGACAGCAACGGCAAAAAAAGACTGGGAAAGTTGAGGAATGCTCAAAAAACACGTGTTTGGAACATTCCAAAGGTGAGCAGGTTAATTGGAAACAGGTGAGTCGTTCACAAGGAAGCATGGGGCAAGGTTCACCACTTTGTGAACAACTGCGTGAGCAACAACAACGTTTCTTAACGTGCAATTGCAAGGAATTTAGGGATTTCATCATCTACAGTCCATAATATCATCAAAAGATTCAGAGAATCTGGAGAAATCTCTGCAAGTAAGCAGCAAGGCAGAAAACCTACATTAAATGCCCGTGACCTTCGATCCCTCAGGCGTCACTACATTAAAAACCCACATCATCCTGTAACGGATGTTACCACATGGGCTCAGGAACACTTCAGAAAACCACTGTCAGTGAACACAGTTCGCTGCTCCATCTACAAGTGCAAGTTAAAATTCTGCCATGCAAAGCCAAAGCCATATATCAACAACACCCAGAAACACCGCCGGCTTCTCTGGGCCCGAGCTCATCTGAGATGGACTGACGAAAAGTGGAAAAGTGTCCTGTGGTCTGACGAGTCCACATTTCAAATTGTTTTTGGAAATAATAGACGTCGTGTCCTCTGGGCCAAAGAGGAAAAGGACTGTCTGGATTGTTATCAGTGCAAAGTTCAGAAGCCAGCATCTCTGATGGTATGGGGGTGTGTTAGTGCCCATGGCGTGGGTAATTTGCACATCTGTGAAGGCACCATTAATGCTGAAAGGTACATACAGGTTTTGGAGCAACATATGCTGCCATCCAAGCAACGTCTTTTTCAGGGATGTCCTGCTTATTTCAGCAAGACAATGCCAAGCCACATTCTGCACGTGTTACAACAGCATGGCTTCGCAGTAAAAGAGTGCGGGTACTAGACTGGCCTGCCTGCAGTCCAGACCTGTCTCCCATTGAAAATGTGTGGCACGTTATGAAGCGCAAAGTACGACAATGGAGACCCCGGACTGTTGAACAACTGAAGTTGTACATCAAGCAAGAATGGTAAAGAATTCCACCTACAAAGCTTCAACAATTAGTGTCCTCAGTTCCTTATTGAGTGTTGTTAAAAGGAAAGGTGATGTAACACAGTGGTAAACATGCCCCTGTCCCAACTTCTTTGGAATGTGTTGCAGGCATCAAATTCCAAATGAATGAATATTTGCAAAAAACAATAAAGTTTATCCATTTGAACATTAAATATCTTGTCTTTGTAGTGTATTCAATTGAATACAGGTTGAAATGGATTTGCAAATCATCATATTCTGTTTTTATTTATGATTTACACAACATCCCAACTTCATTGGAATTGAGGTTGTACATTGCTTAAGTAACAGAAGTTGACTTACAAAAATAATTTGTAAATTTAATAAAAAAAAACTTGGATAAACAATGTATGCCAAAGTTTTAGAACTCAATAGTGTCAGATTTACCTGAGATTATTTTGATATAACACCTTGTGTGTACTTCACAAAAGTCATGTTGCTTTAAATAAGTTTTAAAAAGTCATGTTGGTTTAAGAAATGATAACTGAGTATACTTTACATTAAAGAAAAGCTTTAAATAAGGTAAATAGGTAATAATTGATTATTCTTTACATTTAAATAAAGCTTAAAATAAATATATAAAAGTCATGTTGATTTAACATATTATAATTTAATGTTCTTTACATGAAACAAAAGCTTTAAATGAACATAAAAAGGTCATGTTGGTTTAACAAATACAAATGTTGAATTTACATGAAAAAAATATGTGTATGTATGTATATATAGAAGCACCCATAAAAATGCATTTGTGTATGTTTCAGTCATTCAAATTCTAGAGACTTTATTGAGAAGGTCAGATTTTTTAGATAAGTTAGTTTTTAATCAAGAAGATAAGCCTGGTCAGTACAGGTCCTTTCGAGATGGTCAGTACTTCAAAGACAATAAACTTTTGGGGATACAAGAGACATGTATTTCTTTCAGACTATACATTGATGAATTTGAAGTATGTAATCTTTTGGGGACATCTAGAAAAATTCATAAGATTACCGCTGTTTATGTGTTAGGAGTCTTGCCCAAGGACTCTTATTGGTATAGTGTAGGGGGCTTGAACCCCAGTCTACAGTGTAGAAAGCAGAGGTGTTACCCACTACACTACACCAACCACTGTCTTGTATTAGTTGTTCGAAACATAATGTATCTGTGTTTTTTGGGTGGTATGTCATTCTCAGCACTCAATATTTTTCGTCACAGTTTTCGTTTAACAAAATGACTACTGTTGTGTACATTATCTTTTAATTTAGTCAAGTGATCCCACACTTTTGAACATCTTACCCTTTTAACCCATGACCAGAGAGCATGGAATGACGCTCAAAATTTGAAATGGTTGAGGTAGTCAGAGGCTTGCAAAAGCTTTCTTTCTTCTAAAACCAGTTTTATCCCAGACAGGTGATTTTTGTATTGTTTTTTTGCAGTAAGCTCTTCTATGATTGCATTTGATTGCCATGGCATATAGGGAGAGGACTCTGACACCATGTTGCCCAACCCCAGTTTACATGAACTGTCGTGCATACTGTTTCTTTTTCTATGCCTACGATCTTGGGTAAGAAATTTGCTTTAAAATGTAGCCAGTATCTCAAGATAATCACTAGACCTCCTAATAAACTATTAGTGGGCTATTTGAAAGGTAGCACACTCATGTTCTCGTCACTATTAACTGTGTGATTGCTGAGCAATCATACAGCGACCAGCCACATCATTAAAACCACATCCTTGTATCTGCACTCATTGTTCATTTAGTCAGCTCCGCTTATCATATAGGAGCACTTTGTAGTTCAACAATTACAGACCGTAGTCCATCTGTTTTTCTGCATACTTTGTTAGCCCCCTTTTATGCTGTTCTTCAATGGTCAGGACCCCCACAGTGCAGGTACTATTTGGGTGGTGGGTCATTCTCAGCACTGCAGTAACACTGATGTTGTGGTGATATGTAAAGGCCACAGCAGACTTCTTGCAGAGACATCATTTGCCTGACTTCAGCGAACAATGTGACGTAATTGCGGAGAAAATGAACAACCGCATTCGTTGCACGGAGGCTTCGTTCGCCATGTCGAGCATATGGTGTAGGTTGACTTTGCACTTTATTTTTATTAGGGTGATTGTCGTACAGCAGTATTTCAGTCTGAATTTGGTACAGCTTCCTTGTTTCAACAGGTCACTGATCCAGAGGATGGGCAGACCAAAGGTGTCAAGATGGGTATACTCATTGTTCTCAAAGATGATGATGCACTTACCTCACTGCCCACAGTAGTCAATATTGCCATTGCGTTGGAAGAGGCCATTGTCCTCACAGATCTTCCAGACCTCCCTGCTGCAGTTGCCTACCTTTTAGGCCTCCTCTATGCCTTGAACATGGAGTTCCCAAAAGAATACAAGTATACTTTTGAAGCTATTCAGCACATCTTCATGGAACTTTCCACCAGTTGCTCACAGCGTGTCAGGAGCTTGAAAACAAAACTCCTACTCTAAGTTAGAAGCTGATCTTTTTCTTTTAGATTCTTTTATTATTATTATTCTGTGTGACATTTCAGGACATTCAGAAACAAGTGATGGGGGACCCTTTTTGATTTTGAAATGGTCAACATTTAGGATTTTACAGTTATTGTCCTGCAGTTTTTGAGATGAGGGCATTTTTGATGAAAGGACAGAGCTTTTGTCTATATTGTGGAAGAGGTGAACATCTTTTGACCCCTCAAAGAGAGGTGCTGTTGTGCTCAAAGAGGCTTTTGTCTTGCCAGTGTTTACTTGTTTTGCGTTTATGTCTTGAACATTGGTAAAACATTGACTTCTCAACAAAAAGTATAGCACAGGGCACAAAATAAAATAATAGAGGTTTGTGAAATCAAACATGGTAATATCATTTGGGTTGATTAGGCGTAACTTAAGTGGAATATTTTGAAGACAATATTGACTATTGTACATATCGCTGCTGTTGGAAGAAAACCTTGTATCTCCATTTTTATTTATTTATTTGTTTGTTTGTTTGTTTGTTTGTTTGTTTGTTTGTTTGTTTAACATGATTTCAAAATGTCTGCTGCCCTTTACATTGTATGTGAATTTCATGAAAAATTATTCAAAAGAAATGGCCCGAAAATTCTGGTTCCATTGACTTACATTAAAAGTAAAGTATATTTTTTTCCCTTTCCTGCAAAGTTATAATTTTGGAGATGCAAGGTTTTCTTCCAGCAACAGCGATATGCTTCAGCAAAAGTTTTACTGCTTCTATCTAGGTAAATATTCTAGTATTGTGAAACTTGCTTATACTTTACACTTTGTAATTAAATGATACCATTGTTAATGCTATATGGGCATGTTTTCTTAAAAATAATACTCCAGTTATGGTAAACAAATACGCTGTTATTTATGCTATACTGCAATATTTTTTTTTCTCTTTACAGAGAAAAAAAAATTAGTGCAGTAAGTTGCCTTAAATTTTTAAACTTTTTTTTTTTTTTAAACTTTAACTTTTTGATTTTTACAGTGCAGAATACCATTCACCAAATGTGTAGTCTGATCTTCAGAGTCTTACCAAATCAGACTGAGCCATAAAACTGCCACAATAAAAAACAAAAAAGCTGCTCTGTGGTGATGAGAGTTTCAAAATTTAGTCTAAGGAGCTGGAGAATGAACGGCTGGTTGTGCAGTGAGTGAGCAGGGTTTGTTTCTCTGACGTAGCAACAAGCTGCTTGTTAAGGAGCTATAATTTGGCAGAAGGGATTGCTGACATTAAAACTTATTAAATGAAACATTCATGGCCCAGTTTAATTATTTCTTACTGTATTTATTTAGCTGTTGTATAAAAGCAATAGAACACTTGAGGTTGTGTGGTATTGTGATAGAACATCATGGCTATGATGATCTGCGACCAAATTGCAGCCGTGATGTTATTTTGTGATAACACACTCCTTCTCACGTTATATTGCTTAATTAGACCATAAAAAGAAAGGTGAATTGTATTTGCCCACCTGTTCACCTGTTTTTTAAACCCCTATCCTTTAGAGCTCTAGATAACTCTTGCACAACACAGGGAGTGATAATCCTGCTCTTATCTGCTTCCTGCTTCCTCTTTATCACACTAACAACCACACACCCCCTTTGCTACCAATTAAAATGAACTTTCTCTTTCAAACACACACAGACAAAGAAGAAAGAGTCTGATTTCTGATGATTGTGCATGTGTGTGTGTGTGTGTGTGTACATGCCTACATTCATGCTTCCATTCATCTGTGTAACAGTGACCTGAAGTCAGGATCAAAACTGAGCAACCAGCAGCACAATCATAGCAACAGTAGCATCACTGCCCCTCAGGGTAAGAGAGAGAGAGAGAGAGAGAAAGAGAGAGAACAAATTTGCAAGTGTGTTTCCCACAGTTGGAGAGGTGTGGAGGAGTGTGTGAGAGAGCGTGTGGAAGATAACGTCTCATTATTTTTCTCTTTTAATCCGGCACAAAGCTCCACTGTGTGGCTGAGAGTTATTATCTGTGTGCGGCTCCTCTGCTGAGCTGTCCGTGGTGCTTCACTCGGCTGATAAAACCTCGCGCTCTTCTCTGGAGCTCTGTCTTTTCTGAACACTGGACTTCTCATTTTCTCCCTGCTGCTGCCCACAGATGAACCTGGGCCTACAGACCGCACAACTGCTAACAAAACTCAAACACGGCTGCAATACGGCCATCCTGGCTGCTTGTCAAGGTCACAGAGGCACGCTGTAGCAAATAGTGTGAGGGGGGTTAGAATAGAAGAGTGTGTGTTTGATAGAGATTAACTATAACGGTAGGTGCACTACACAGAAATCAAAGAGAGACACGACCCTCAGTCTCAGCTGCCATAGCAAACTCAGAAACACTTTACCTTAGTGCAGGTCAACATGGGGTGACCTCTGTCTTTTTACAGAACTCTTTGTGTGTGTGTGTGTGTGTGTGTGTGTGTGTGTGTGTAGGGCTCTGGAGTGTGTTCTCTCTGAGAGGACCATCTGTGTAGGACTACATGATTAACCTTTTCTCTGTAGCACCTCAGCCAGCTGACATGAAGATGTAAATATTCTGCTAGAACTGCACCGTTCGGATGAAGAGAAAGAGCATAGCATGCAAAGGATATGCATGTACTATACACGCTCATTTGCTGTCCTAATCTATCCTTCTTTGTAAGCCACTGTCATATCTTTTTTTTATATAATTTATTTAGTTTTCTCTTTTTACTTTCTTTTTATGTTTAAGCTTATCTAAAGCTTATCAAAAGTTAACCAAATTGGGAAAGTGCCTTGGACAAACGTATTGGCTTTTTTGTACTTTCTCTGCTCTGTTTTAGTACAGTACATCTGTCCGTTTCAGTTTTGGAGTTTTGCAAAAAATCAAAACAGTTTTTGTGGTGGCCCACTGACTGTAAGTTCCGTTTATAAAACAAACCATAAAAATAAATAAAAACAACCTGACTCACTGTACTACTGGGGCTGCTCAAGCCTTGGCCCATTGGGACACTAATGGAAGATTATTCTCTCAATGACACACGTGAATAGGTTCCAAAAAGAAAAAAAAAACACCATTCCAGCAATACTCCAATCTAATCACTCCAAGTACACTCCGCTGCAAATTTCTACCATTCTAATGAACACTGCCATCCATCCCCAATCATTCCTCAGTCCCAAACTCCCTGAACTAGACTTAACCCCATGTAGCCTGGAATATAACTAAAGGAAAAAATAATAGTAGTAAAAATAATTAAAAGAAGTTGCAACCCCTCTAGCCAGTGGCTCTTAATACACTAAATACCCATTTGCACACACAATATGGCCACAGGCTAGAGGGCAGCTTAGACAATAAAATACTTTCTTTAAAAGTATTTAAAAGCGTGTCAGTTAAAACTCATAAAAACACAGAATAATAAAAATGGTAAGAGAAGAGCAACTTGCAAAGGGTGTATGCTGTAGTCAATCTGGGGTACTAAAGCCAATGATGTAAACTGGATGCTACAATTGGTGCTGACTTTGCTCTAGACTCACCATGCTACTTGACTAGGTACACATTACTGGCCATAGCTAAGCCAACAGAAACCACAGTAATCAGGCCATGTATGTATGCCTGCAGCACTGTGTGTCAGACAGAGTGGTCAGCAACACTGGAGTTCCACAAGGAACTGTCCTCTTTCCCTTCCTCTCCACCCTCTACACCAAGGACTTCAGCTACTGCACAAAGACTTGCCACCTTCAGAGGTTTTCTGATGACTCAGCAATAGTTGGATGTATCAGCAAGGGTGATGAGCATGAGTACAGAGCAACGGTGAAGGACTTTGTCGCATGGTGTGAGCAGAACCACCTGAAGCTCAATGTGACAAAGACAAAGGAACTGGCGATGGACCTGAGGAGAGGGACAAGGCACCGGTGACCCCTGTGTCCATCAGGGGGGTCAGTGTGGACACTGTAGAGGATTACAAAAATCTGGGTGTGTATGTTGACAATAAACTGGACTGGGCTAAGAACACCCATGCCCTCTACAGGAAGGGCCAAAGTCGTCTCTATTTTCTGAGGCGCCTGAGGTCCTTCAAATTCTGCCGGACTATGCTCAGGATCTTCTATGAGCCTGTGGTGGCGAGTGCTATCCTCTATGCTGTGGCATGCTGGGGAACAAACTCAACAAACTGATCCGCAGGGCCGGTGATGTTGTGGGTGTGGAGGTGGACGTGTAAGATAAGCAAGTGACACATTCTTTACTTGTATATTGCAGCTTTGAATGATAGTGAATCATATAGTAGGTCTAATCCAAAGATACAAAAAAGAAACTCTCTGTTATAGTTGTAACCATTGACCCGGTGTTAATTAAGCAAGAAATTGGTACATCTCCCATGGACACACATAACACAGGACAATTTCCCACTAAGTGACCGCAAGAAGGAGGGCAATGAGAAGCTGAGCCAGAGCCTTCTTCTCCCAGTGTGTGGCTCTGCACGCTGGTTGCTACTAGTTTTCCGGCTGACTAGTGGAATTGCTATGCGGCACATGGGGAGTCAGTCTGTTACTACTTGGAGGGGGAGCAGTCAGGCAGTAACAGTCTATATGCCCTGGTCTATCACATCTAAGGCAAACAGGTTGGCCATCAGAAGTACGTTTAAAAGCTCTAGGTACAGGGGAAGTCTGAGTAGTACTGTTAGGGGGCCCAAATGTCTATTCAAAAGATCCAGCTGAGCTTGTTGCTTTAAAACACACCATGCTATTTGGCTAGGTACACAAACAGAACATCACATTACTGGCCATAGCTAAGCCTACAGAAACCACAGTAATCAGGTGGGGGACAATGCAGCATACCATATTGCACACTAAATGAATTAAAGCACCCTCCCATCTTAGTTACTGACATTGCCCACAAAGAAAAACACAAACAGAAGGTGCTCCACTACACAGGCTACACTTTCTATTCAACTCTTTCATGTTAAGGCAAGAAAGCAGATATTTTATCTGCTGTTAAAGACACTGTAATGTATGGGCTCAAGTGGCTGACTGCTTTTTAAAGTGTCAGACAACATAAAATATTAGATGTTGTTCCTTTTAGACTTTGCTATTGACAGCAAACAACTATGGACTGCTGAAAGAGGATACAAATGTTCAATCACCCATCATTGTGTGTTAGTGATTTCATTAACTTTTTACCATTTGTTGTACAATAAAGGACATATAACGTAGCTGTGTTATTGGAATATTTTTTCTTTACAAGTCGTTTCGTAGTTTTTGATCACCAAGTGGCCATCAAAACGACAATGCAATTTCCAGTCTTATTTAGCACAAAGCTAAGAGGCTCTGTCTCAAATGACACTCTACATACAAGCCAGAATTTTATAGATCTAATTAAAACATGAACATGAACATTGTATATTGCAGCTTTGAATCATAGTGAATCATTTACCACTGTTCCTCATTTACTGTGTTATTATTTAAGCCCCGTGTTTGCCTCCAGTAGTCGCTGATCTTTGTTGTTTGGAGTGTTCTGGTTGTGTTTATATGTTGGTTCGGTGTTTCGGTGTTTAAATCTATCGTGTTGGCCATCTGACTTTGGACCGTTATGACCCTGATTTGGGATTTGCCCACGATAAAAGTCGCTTATCTCCGCATATGCGTCCTCAACCTTGCTCCCTGTTACAACCTTTGTACCTATGAGGATACCTTAGATAAGTTTTTCCCTGATGTAAAGCATGTATTTGTATCTTTTCATAACCTGATGTTTTAAAACAGAAAAATAAAATAAAAACCCTGTAAATGAGATGGGGTGTTTGGAGTCAATACAACTTAGAAAATAGAATTTCAATTGATTATGGTACAATAATGTTCCTTAACTAAAGGTATTGAGATGTATCCTCGAAGGTACCACCTCAGTGACAAGAAGGGTACTGCTCTAGCGACAGTTTTGTTCCTCCATTTCTGAGAGTGTAGATGGTGGTCCATGCGAACAGCTTTTCAATTAAAGACTATTCTATTAACAGCACAAATGTTTTTGTGACTTTGTTGTGAGGCGGTTATATGCAATGCATACTGAAGTGTGTTTGGGAGATGTTTTTCAGGTTTGTTTCAGTCTAATTTTTTTTGCATTTATTTGCTGGGTTTTTCTGTAAGGACTCTTATTCTGGAGGCTGGGCAACCCCACTAGCTGTGTTCTGTGTGTAAACTGTCAAGCAAGAGCTGAGTGCTTAGAGAAGCAGACAAGAGCTTGGGCTAGAGCAAACAATTAGAGCAAAGTTGAGCTTATGTGCAGTGTGGCCAATTACAGCTCTTTAATAAAGCACAAATGTCAGCTAATCAAATTTTGGGACAGAATCTATCCATTTTATAAGCACTAATAAACAACTAGCTCATGTTCATTTTACACTCTACATTTAACGGATTTAAAAGATTTCATAGAATAAAACTTTCAAGATGATTTACTGAATTTATCACATTTGATATTAGCTAACTACCTCATTGATTTCATGCTAAATGGAGGTGAAATATGTTACACTGTAAGTGGGTTAGTAATGTTAACGTAGGTGAAACATAACTATTTGCTATGCGGCACATTTTTAGGGACACTTCATATTGTCAACCTGATGGATCTGGCATGTAACATGGGGTATTTTTGGGATACTTTTTTATTAATGCTTTATTAATTCAACTAAAATGCCTATTTTAATACTGGTACATTTTACTGTGCTCAACATGCATAAGCACACAGCTTGACTGCTCTGAGAGTTTTGTCAACAGAGACATTGCCAAATTATTACTTCTTAGGTAAGACGAATTTAATATGTCAACATATTGCAGTCTGATAAAGTAAACATTATTAACATTATTAAAGTACTGGGTGTCCCAAAATATTTGACACTCTTTGTATGTTATACAAAGGTAGGTTATTAGGTAGCTTAGGTATTAGGGTATGTGTTGTTTTTAGTGCACTGATGCATGATCATGTGTGCACATGCTCACTCTTGTCATCGCCAATGCATGTCTGGTCTGTGTGCTGTCCTCACCAGAGCTGATTTAAGTCTCCTTCTGTGATGTGCCATCTAACAGCAGTGCGCTTCATCAGGACTACACAGCGAGCAGGCCTGTGAGGTTCCATTTGGAGACAGTCATCAAAGCTTCACATCCAGCAGAACCCAGAAAGAAAGTGAAATAGAAAACACACTGAAGCTTCCAGCTGAAGCAATAAAAGCCTTTAAATACTGAGCATATAGCAATTCAAGCACAATCATTTTTGCATTCTTGTGCTCTTTGGTTTCCCTCTCGAATGAATCATGGTTTAAATTTAACAATAGGATGCATTTAATGGGAGGCTTTCAAGCCTGGCCAATGGGGTCTGTTTTCTTTCAAGCTAGAACTGGGTTACAGGGCTGGAGAGTCCCACTCTCCATAATGGAACTGTACAAAGACAAAATAGGCCAATTACTGACTTCCCCTCATATTACATGAGGCTACAATGTACTTAGTATATTTAGCTGGGTGTCTAAAGTGAAAGATAAATGGACTAAAATGAGCGCCGCACAGCTGGGCATCAGATAATGGTAAATAATCGAGACTTGCTAATGTGAAGTGTATTGTTTAGACCTTTCTCTGGTGGTGGATTATGTGTGTCAGGCTTTCACGTAGCAATTCATAAGGACTGAAATGGCTTCAGTGTTTTGGTAAAATTAAACTGATTAGTATGTGCAAAACAAGGTAAGTACAGCTGTGTGTTCTGTAGAT
The DNA here is from genome assembly GCF_015220715.1 of Pygocentrus nattereri. Taxonomy (NCBI): domain Eukaryota; kingdom Metazoa; phylum Chordata; class Actinopteri; order Characiformes; family Serrasalmidae; genus Pygocentrus; species Pygocentrus nattereri. Next base: position 32,582,418 of record NC_051215.1, on the reverse strand, counting down.
GGTGCAGATCCATGTGTGTTGCTATGCTGTATTTGTGTGTGTGTGTGTGTGTGTGTGTGTGTGTGTGTGTGTGTGTGTGTGTGTGCACCTGATCAATGTTGTGTTGACTGTTGTGTCGTGTGAACAGGAGTAACAGCTCATCTATACACCGGCCAGTATAGACAGCTTGTCATCACTAAGATGACCTCTGTCTCCGGGTAACTTCATCACCGTGGCGACATGCAGCACACTGGCAAAGTTAGAATAAACATGGAGTCTGGCCAAAGACTGTACCCTGCCTTTACCCTCATACTGGATAACTACCGATATAACACAGAACCCATAGAGGAAGAGAGATACAGAGACAGAAGCAGAGAGAGAGAGAGAGAGAGAGAGAGAGAGAGAGACCTATATAAGAAACAAGCGAAGAAAATCAGAAAGTGGATAGTAGAGAGCAAGAGAGAAATTTTAAAAACGTTTCCTAAATTTCTAAATGTTCTAAGTGTGTAATACATTTTTGTGGTACTTTGGCAGGTTTTTCATTAATTTGTTAATGAAAATTTACATTCCCATGCAAACAAAATGCTGGAAATGGCAAAACATTAAGCTTTTAATTGTTATGGCAACAAAGTATTAAACAAATAGATGAAGTAACTTTTATAGAAAGAAGAGTCAGTATTGTTCCACTCAGCATTGGTGACCTCAAACATTGCCAAGCTAGTTTGTGTTTAATTTAAAACCAAACAATCTGTACAGGGTTCAACTCTGGACTCTGACCAGCCCAAAATCATCAGTAAAAGCCATTATATTTTGAGCTTGGCCTGTTTTTGTTTTGCCATATAAATGTAGTTCTTTTTTTAAATCAACCTCTTAATATATGATAATAATATAAATTGTTAATCGTTAATAATCAATCATTATATCTCTTTGGTGATCACGACCAAAATAGTTAATTAGGTATACAGTCTGAAAGAAAGAGTGCCCTTTGCCACAACCTGACCCCAGGGACAGTTTAACCAATGGGGGGTAAAGCCGAGTCTGTTCTTTTAAATTCAGACACTTAATGGTTGCAATTAAAAACAAATACATCCCTTACTGTCTTAAACAATCATTTTAATTAAACATACTATAAATGGATGAAAAAAAAAACAATAACAAGCCATGTTTAGGCTTTACTGCCCAACACTGCAACACCACTTGATGAAAGGTCTGTCACAAATATGTCGTGTGAATGAGATCATTTTCAGGTAGGACACAAATTTGTTTTTTCCATCTCTAATCCCTAATTAAGATAGAAATTGATGGATTGGTGAGTTTGAGTTTGGAGGATGCTATAATAAGTGGATTAGCAGGACTATACATGAAAGTTTATTTTGGGGGGGTTCACAAAGCTTTTTGCTGTAACAGTAAATCTTCAAAATGTGGATCAAGGCTACAACAGAATACCTCAATCCTCCCATCCCTACATAAATAGAAGAAATTCACTGTAAGAGTCTGTCATCTATTAACCCAGCTAATGATTTTCTTTGTGATTTTCTTTCAGGATGTATGTGAGAACCGTTTTGTCTGAGATTGTTTTGTCTTTTCTTCTTATGTCTAAGATTTTTTCCAACAAATGTAATTGAGGTGATATGTGACTATATCTTTGTATCTTCCACGCTGGATTTTAAAATATAAAATAGAAATGCTTGTTTTGCATTATTCTCATAACAAATAAGCATTTTAATTGATGCGTGAGCATGGTTCAAATTACGGAGTGATTGGAGGGGTCTGACCTCCTAATTAAGACTTGGACCCCCCAATAGAGGTAAAAACTTTTATGTACCCTTCTGAAATGTAAGTAAAAATATTGCAATATAGTTCCCATATATGTGCCTGTGAGAATCTTTCAGACACCCAGGGTGGGCCATACCATTTTTCTGGCACAAAAATAATGTATGTAGGTTAATGTAAATAGCTAGTTATCTAGCTTGTTAAATGTACTAGACTGTCTTACCCTCAGAGTTTCTGAATTAAATTTTATCACGTGTCTCACACGCCGCGACCTTATCTGGATTAAGCAGCGACATATGATGATGTGTCTCACATGTCACACTAACGTTAGCTAGTTTCTAACTTTCACCTAAACAGATTAACTAGCTAAAGCCAACATTTGCCTTATATAACATTAGCTAAATAATGTTAGCTAGCTGATATCCTGCCTTTTTTCCAGTGGTGGCTTGGCATTTACTACAACTATAAAATGTCCTATATTATCAAATGTTAGCTAATGCTGCCAAAAAAGGACCATTAAGACCTTGTGGTTTTGCTTTCTAATGGAAATTGGCTTAATGGTTTCGAGTACAGATCACTAGTTTCCTAGTTTCCTGTAGAATACCTTTAGATCCCATTTGAAAGTATCAAATGGATTTAGAATCAGCCATTGTCACTTGTTAAACCATTAGGATCCTTTAAATTCTGATATTATCTGTGTTTTTTCAGCAGAGAACAATAGTGCTCAGTCATGGGGCAGTGAGACAATGTAGGATTGGTTGTTGTAGAGATATGTAACTTAGATTTTAGATTAGATAGATTTAATTCCCAGAGTCTACATGAGCCAGAAGAGGGGGATACAGCACTGTTTTGGTGCTAAAATGGTAAGTTAAAACTTGTACGAATTAGGAAATAGAGATGATAGTGCAGCCTGTGTTTTCTGTGGTTGTAATGCAAGCTTAATTCGAACAGGATAATATGGGTTATGGTGAGTTTATGTGCTACTTTAATAAGAAAGCTGAGTGAGGTCAGAATGACAGAAGGTAGGAGGAGGTCGGAAGGACAGTGAGAGTTAGAAAGGACACTGCACTTAAAGGTGTGTTCCATCACACCAGATATTTAGGCAAATAGTACCTTCAGAAACTGAAGGGATTCACAAAAAAACATGCCTTACCATCATCAACAATCATGTTATTTAGGCACATTTGTCTACCTTTTTTCAGGTTGATAGTGTCTTTGGTTCTGGAAAATGTCTTGTGTGAGTCTGTAGTTTAGTGGAAGTGATGTTCTGCTTCTGTTGTGTGAGTGGGTCTGACTCGCTGGTGACCCTGACCGTGCCCCATGAGCTGGTGTAATTAATTTATTATCATCTACAGACTGTAGACATTATGTTAAATAAGCAAAATACTGTAAGGATTATAAGACTTCACTACTGAAGCACACGTCTGCACCGTACTGGGTTCCCTTTTTGTCCTGGAGAAAAAGTTGCCAAAGATAACCCACTGGATGGTCATTGTATAATTCATCTGTGAATGTGTATAAATAGACTATGAGCTAATATTTTTGCAGATGTGTGCATTTTTTCTTTATTTTCCCCATCTTCTCCCTATTATGCTGTGCGTTTTATTTCTTTTGGATGTGTGCTGCTCTTAACTTGTCTGTATAGTATGCATTGAAATCAAAAAATCAAAAAAGAGCAAGAACCCTGTAAGAAAAGAAAAAATCTGGTTCTTTAGTTTTGAAATGGGACTTTGACTCATTGTTTTCCATAAAAATACCAGCTTCAAGATGCCTGCTACTTCTGTGTTCAGCTATGTGTTGAACATTTACTAAGTTTAAACATCACTGTATGATACAGTGTCAGAAACTCCCAAACAAACCCTGTCTGTGATTCCTTAAGGTTTGAGGCAAATGTGTAATAGGCTGTTGTTTTCCAATCTGAGAACCAAAGGCATTTGCTATATCCCATCTTCCAGCAGACATTTGGCATGTACTCAGTGTTCATCGCTGGGTTTATATGTTCTGGGAGCAAGGATAGAGCAAAAATGAGGATTTCAGGGCACCTGAGCACCTGGGTTGGAAAAACACTGATTTGAAAAGTAAAGAACTTCTAAGACTAAGTATGTCTTTATTTTTGTGGGATTTCATAACGTTAGCAGCTAAAATCAACAATAAATATATTGTACTACGTATGCTATGACTAGGGGGTACGTTGAGCCAGTGACATGCCCCTAGCCTGGTGATGGTTCATCTTACCCCACCACCACCACTCTGACAAAACTGCCTTACCCAGCGATGACTATAATTAAGAACGAAGAAACACTGAATAGAAGCCATTTATCTGCTGTAGGTAGTGGAATATGTCCATGGACAGTGGACTGTGGTTGTGTAGCTCTAAGGCAGTGGTCACCATCCCTGGTCCTGGAGGTTTACCTTCCTGCAGAGTCCAGTTCCAACCACAGTCTGTCACACCTACTCCAGCTAATTAACTTCGTCCGAGTCCTTGATTGGCTGAATCAGATACATTAGTGTCAGAAAAGAGAAGAAAGTAAGAGAGGAACATTTGCGCTCTGCAGCTGAGGAGCTCTAGACGAAAGTTTGCCAGCTGCTCCAAGCAATTCAAATGTGCTCTGTAGTGTTTTCCCTCATTGCTAATAGCTTTTTTGAATGTGCACCAGTACATGTAAGTGTGTGAATGTACGCTGAAGTACAAAAGCATCATCATGGAGAGAATTTTAAAGTGTGCAAATCCCATTTCGAGAAGTAATTATACAAATCAAATGAAAGTGCTTCAGTATCTATAGTGGAACCTGAAGAGGAGCACAAACTCATCTTGTGTTAATCAGAGAAGTATCATGGGACCGAAACAGGAAATGGGCTCAGAAAGGTGAACTTCATAGAGAGCGTTACACGGCCTCTAGAGAAACACTTTCACCAGAAAACACCTGCCTCTGCCTCTCTCCCTCTGTCTTTCTGTCTCTCTCGCTCTTTGTCTGCCTTTCATTTAAATGAAAGAGAGAAAAATTAGCCTTTCAACAAACCTGATGAAAACAGAGACTGCTAGAAGAGTTTATAAAAGCAGACAAGACTCATTATGGAGTTCTGAACTGAAGTTATCCTTTCATCTCTCCAAAGATTTTACTAACGTGGAGAGAAAGAGTGTGTGAAAGAGAGCAAGGAATAAATGGATGAAGAAATAAAAACAAAGATAGGAAAAGAAGAGAGAGAGAGGTGGAAGAAAGTAGTGAAGGTGGATAATGAGAAAAAAGGAAAGAGATATGGAGGAGAGGTTTGCAGAGAAACGGGCACTGAGAGAAACTCATTAATTGTGTTCTGGCTGATGCCGACAGAAACAGTGGAAATTGGTTTTTAATAGTGCCGAGGAAGACTCTGATTGTTAATTATGTATAACGGCTGCGTTCATTCCAGCCCTGGCACTAAGCTCATTAGCTTAAGGGCCGTTTGTATGACGTAATGATGTATGCAGATACTCCAGCGAGGACTCTGATGGGTGGGGCCTCCTCTAATTATATGACAGAAGTCATGAGTAATTGACCTTTCTTTTCTATTAGCCCTTAGATACATTGCCTGGCATTACTAATGATCTCATTCTACCTCAATCTTACACTGTCCATTTTCTACAGATTTAATAGTGTTACACAATCATGGAAGTCTGTACATCAGTTTGTGTTGCAATAACAGTAGGTGCCCTGTGATAACAATGGGAACGTCCATGCATTTAAGGGTTTCCACACACGTCCACATAAATACTTCCACTCAATGGTGTTTACAGGAAAGAATAGACACCTTTCATTTCATATGATACTGACACAAACCCTGTTCATCCCTGGTATTGATATCCTTCTCAACTGATCTGATAAAACTCTGGGAGGGGGGGTGTGGTTGGTCAACTCAAATATTAAGAAGAGCCATTTTGTCCTTTCAACAAAAATCAAACCATCTTGACAGCCACAACATTTTATGTCCATTTTACCATATTGGCTGTAAATATGCCTCAGTATGTGCTAATTTACTAATGTAGGATGAAAATATAAACAGAAACACAGACTTACTTTGCTCTGCTTTAAACTTTAGCTCAGCTATAGCTGCTTTAATTGTGTCTCCGGCCGAAAGATTTTTCTGCAATTGGAATAGTTTCCTGTAAAATGTCTCTCAGCGTTTGATTTTTTTTACAAGGCTGAAGTCAGCTTCTCATTCGCAAACTTCTTGTTTGAGTTTTCCTGTTCCCACAGCACTATTTAAGGTGGAAAGGGAAAAATTAAATGAGACACTGACTACATCTTCACAACATTTCAGTGTTTGACAGTTTCTCATTGCAGATTAAATGTATCAGGAAACCGCTGGAGTGATTATAAATGCAAAGTCCATTGGTCTCCAAATTATTGTTGTCTAAATCTTTGTCTTTGCTGTTTTGTTAGCTGCCAGCTAGATGAGACTGTTGTTCGCATTGCTATGAGACAAGCAGTCCACCTTCAGGGTTAAAGGGTGAGTTGGCAGATATGGGCTATATTAGTTCCAGCATTTAAGACCATTTAGTTTTAATACAACGGTCAGCAGAGTTTTATTCTACTGGACACTTTGTTTTAATAAGCAGGATTGTTTTATTTTTACCTAAATATCTAATTCTGCTGTGGAGCTGCAACAGTGCAATTAAAGAGCTGGATGCTGCCGACCTCTGTCATATCATAACACCTAGCTTTTCACGTCTGCCATTTGCATGTGTGTTGAGAGTACAGCCTATTACAGCCTATTGCATAGACTGCTAGAGTGACTTGTAAACAAACAGACAGTCCTTCTTTGTTGACATGAATGCACCAGGATGCTTTACCATGGTATTGTTTGGATGGGTGAGTGAGTCAATTCGCAATCTCCAAGATAAAGTGGGCTTTATTCACATCTGTATACAACACTGACTACATCATCCCAGATGCATATTAATGCCATTTGTGAATGCAATCAAATCAGTCAAATATCAAATGCAATACTTCAACCACAGAATATAAAGGCTCCTCAAAACGTACTGGAATTAGGTCAATTCATTTGTATGTTGTATACACTGAAGACATTTGGGTTTAAGATCAAAACACGAATCCCGATTTTGTGTCTGATATTCATCTTTCGATCTCAAACCCAAATGTCTTTAGTGTACAGCAAAAACAGAAGAACTGGTCTTGCCATTTCAGTACTTGTGCTGGAGAAACCTGAACATCTGTGTGTTTGGAAAACACATGGGCTGATGAACTGAAAATATTAGTTGCATACATAATATCTTCTCTAATACTTGGTTAAGCATCCTCTTGCCTTCATAACAGAATCAATCCTATTGGGTAAGGATTACAACAGTCATTTGTTCATTCAGGTCCTGTCCATTTTAGCCCATTAGCCCACTTCCACTAATTTTGGGCTTGGAATAGCAGATGAAATGCTAATATAGTCACACATAATGTGCAGCCAGTTTGTGGAAGTGGTCTGGAATGAACAGGAACTCAATCCCTTGAGTGTTGTGTGCTAGTGAATAACATTAATTTTATTCAATTCTAGATTTACTTATGTAGTGCTTTTAACAACAGCCATCACAGCTTTATAGAAAATCTATGTCCATGCCCCAAATAAGCAATCCAAGTGTGACAGTGGCAAGGAAAAACTCCACAAGAGCAAAATGAACAAACCTCAAGAAGAAGCATGACTAAAATCCATCCCCATCTGGTCAACACCAGTTCGCAAAACAATAGCACAATAAAAGTCCCGTGAACAAAGAATGAAGATAAATATACACATACAACAGTGAATATAGACAACATAAGAGTTTGTCACTGGAAGAAGTAGTTAGATTAACCAATGACAACCAATTACGACTGTTAGAGGCCTTTCTGTGTAACAAATGTGAAACAGATCTGTGAAAACCTATTAATTCTGTTAACTGCAGTGAAAATAAAAATCAAATCCATGAAACCCAGTGACATCTGTTAGAAGGCTATCATAGCATATTAGTATGAATATGTGAGAAACTCAGTATAGTGTGAAGTAAGTGGACAGTGTATATGATTGGGATCAGTCTCATCAGTAGGGTGTGTGGAGTATGCAAGTGAAGCTTTCTGCCCAGCAGGAGAGAGAATGGACATGCAGGAGGTTCCATGGTGGTTAAACCTGTCTGGACAGCAGGTAAGTAGGGGCACCTGATCAAGCATCTGTGACTCAGCACAGAAACGGCACACAGAGACAGTTAGTTTTGTTTGAAAGTATTGCTAATAGAGTGCAAGCAGAGACTCCAGCAGCTACAAAGAGAAGGTAGCAAAAACATTAGAATTGCAATTTTCTCTGGTTCTCACTGCAGCAGAGGAAGGAGGGAGGGAATGGGTAGGTGAGTGAATTGGGTAGGTGAGTGAATGTGCAATCTGCAGGGGGCTTACCCAGAAAAAATTAAACTTCATGCAAAACAGTAATAACTCTGCTCTGTTGTGTGTGTGTGTGTGTGTGTGTGTGTGTGTGTGTGTGTGTGTGTGTGTGTGTGTGTGTGTGTGTGTGTGTGTGTGTGAAAGAGAGAGAGAGAGATAGAGAGAGTGAGTGAGAGAGAGAGAGATAGAGAGAGTGAGTGAGAGAGAAATGATTTAGCATGAGCTGGTATGCTGCACTTCTCCACGTTACAGGTTTCAACTCTAAAGCCAATCTCTTTTCCCAGAGCAGAACAAGATTAATAAATGGTGCCTTGAGAACGCTCCAACACTTATATTCATCTGTGTGTGTGTGCACTGTGTGTGCTTGGGCTTGCATGGGGAGTGGGAGGTGTGTTTATTCTCTCGTTCTGAGCGATTAGGCTAAACAATAACTTAATTACAAATAATCACAATGAATTTCCAATTCTTTCCTCTGGCCAAATTCATTATAATCAACACTGTTCTCACTCTCACATCTGTTAGAGTCACGTGATGTAGAGTCAGCTGCTAGTGGTGTGTGTGTGTGTGTGTGTGTGTGTGTGTGTGTGTGTGTGTGTGTGTGTGTGTGTGTGTTTGGGTGCATGTGTCTGTGGTTATGTGTGTGTGTGCTGCATAAACAGGCAGTTGACATGCAGGGTTTTTAGTCAGAGGTGATAGAATATTAATGGCTCTCATATCTCTTTCTGCTCTATCGGCTATACATCCTGTAACAAGAGAAAAATCGGATACTGACTTTAATGAGCGTTTCTCTACCGCATACAGATACATCTCAGACATGAGAGGAATATGTGTGACAAGCGTGCGCATGAGCAAAGGGCTAACAATACACAAAAATGCTGTTTACTGTGCCTCCATTCATCCTGTAGTACATTCACAGAACTGAGAGAGAGGATGAAAGCGAGAGTATTTTATAGCTGAGCTCTCCAGATCAGAAGCCAATGCACAGATTATATTTGTGTAAACCAGATGTAGAAATTTAGGAAAAAAGTAGATGAATACTACTACTACTACCACTACCAATAATAAAAATAATAATTATAACAACACCACCAACAACAACAACAAAACAACAACAATAACAACAACAACAATAATATTAATAATAATAATGATGATGATGGTGATGATGATGATGATGATAATAATAATAATAATAATACAAGAGAAGTAAAGAAGTGATGCTTTATTACTTTTGACAGTGTGAGCAGCTGTGTGGGTAGAACCCCATATGCTGAACTGAGTTGAGGGCATATTCAGTGTTTCCCAACTCAGGGACTGCATCCTTTGAAAGACATGGTCTACAAAGGCTGCTTAGACCCCCGAAGGCTGAACTGAAATGAGATGGTCTGCTCTACGGTGGACTTCTTGTTTGTGTCTCAGCGCAGATGTTCCCACCCTTACCGCTGAATCATGAAATGGCGCTCTTGTAAAGTTCTTTTAAAGTACTTTTCATTTATTTATTTAATTTTTTTTTTTTTTTTCTTACAGCTGGCTGCTTCACCACAGGCTACCAATGAGATTGTTTTTTTTTGTTGTTGTTTTATTTTAACATTTATATTGTTAACTATTCGCCTCAGTTTAAACCCAATACATAGGCTACTGCTTTTGCTCCTAAGCTGATGCCATGCTGATGTTCTCAAATCCTCGCTGGCACGCAATGAACCTTGGGATATGTTAGCTGGTGAAGGAACCACCTGTTGGGGCCTTTGTTATCATGGAAAAGAAGGACAGATTTCTCAGCTGCATATGAAAGAGCATTCAAAATGGGGCAGCCTAGTCGTGTCGCTGTGATGCAATCGGCCTTTAAAAGCAGGCCCTGCTTCAGGATACAGCTCTTATTTGTTTCCAGAGTAGGAATCCTTTATTAAGAGGGCAGAAATTTCAAGTTACTAGCTCTAGTCAAACGCAGCTTGCACAACACAACTTGCACAACTCACAACTATTCAAGCTGGTAAAACTAGTTGAATCATACTTCATTATGGTCAAAGGACAGGAGTATAATTCACAGAAATGTATAAATGTATCACCATGTTAATGCAAATGGTAAGTTTGACAATATGCTAATTTGTCTTACCTATATACCTATAAGGGAGAAAAGGATCTTCTAGCTGCAGCTTCAGGGACCTGTAGAACTGCAAATGAATGAAAGAGGAAAAATTCAACAGCTAGTAACAAATAAGAATAAAAATTTTGAAATAAGGCTGTTATTAGTGAGGAATTCCTGAAATTCACCTAATTAGAATATGACATGCTCCATCACTTGTGCTCTTCATCACCCTGGGGAGAAAGCACATTTAGGAGAATGTAGAATATAGACTGTCAGTGCTGAAGCAATTTATCTGTCCTCAAACACACCATTTCAGTGCCTGTAGAAGGAGCTCAGCTCAGGATAGGAGCTGAATGGTAGCTGGCTGTGCGATAAGAAGACTGAATTTTACTCTATTCTGAGGATTAGCGATTAGCTCCAAATGACCTGAGAACAGTTTAGACTCATTATTTAATCCCATTTACATGGATAACAACTGCCAATTAAAACATTCAATAATGATGTGTATAGGAGCTCATACACAAACACACACACACACACACACACACACACACACATACATACAGACTTGTATTATTAACTATGTATTGTATTAACAGGGGCAGCACAGTGGCGTGGTGGGTAGCGCTGTCGACTCACAGCAAGGAGGGCCTGGGTTCCATTCCCCGGCCGGGTGGTCCTCTCTGTGTGGAGTTTGCATGTTCTCCCCGTGTCTGTGTGGGTTTCCTCCGGGTTCTCCGGTTTCCTCCCACAGTCCAAAGACATGCAGTCAGGCCAATTGGACATGCTAAATTGCCCCTAGGTGTGAGTGACTGTCTGTGTCTGTCTGCCCTGTGATGGACTGGCGACCTGTCCAGGGTGTATCCTGCCTTTTGCCCAAAGACTGCTGGGATAGGCTCCAGCACCCCCTGCGACCCTGATGGAGAAGCGGTTAGAAGATATACCTTCAGGAGTGCTTTATATTAGAATGGGATTTATTAGATTTAGGTCTGAGGTGAAACCTGCAAAAAGGCAGATCTCCAGGAGGCCTGTTACTGACCACTGCCCTACAGCTTCAATTAAGCGTAATGTAACATATTTCAGAGAAGAGAAATATTTCTGTGCGAGAAGATAGGAGAACCAGCAAAAAGCACCCCCCCAATGATCTCAAGTATAGCAATACAAGTATGGTAACACTTTATTTGAAGGCTACCTACATAAGGGCTTCATAACGCATTCATAGGCACAGCGAGAGAGAAAGAGAGAGAGAAAGTTGTGCTGTTCTGATAATGTTCAAACAGTTTTGCAGAATACTAATGAAGGCAATTTGATAACTGAATATGAGTGTGAATACAGTGATGCATTATATGTTTGCACAGAGGAAAAATGAGCAAGATATATGCAAATAAACACATATGCCAAATATACAGGAGTTGCACAAAAAAAAATATACAATTATCATATGGGTGGGTATTAGGGGAAAGAAGAAAAAGAGAGAGAGAAATTTCTCTTTTCACTTTCCAGAGACTCACTCTCTTATCTCTTCAGCCGCTACACTGGGGGATTAAAACAGAATGAGCTCAGACTCCTACACAGTTTCTGCACGACCACACACACATACACAGGAATAATAACTATCACAGTCAGACCAGCAGTAAAGTGCTACAAGCAGTATGCATTGTTCTAAACAGCAGACAGAAAGCAAAGAGTGTAGCAATAATAATAAAAATAATAATAATAAAAATGATGATGATGATGATGTTTATAGCACTTTTTATACAAAGCAGCTCAAAGTGCTTTACATTGAAGAATATTACAAACTGTCACTGTTCATTAAAAAACAATGAAATACACTGACCTAAAGGGGCAAACATCATGAAAAAAAAATTTTCAGACAAATGAATTTGAAGTAGTATGTATACATGGTTAAAGTTTCTAAATTCACTGTTTACATCTTGGTCCACACAGTTTATGTGTGAAAACTAAGCTGCAGAAATTGTTTTTGTGATGTCACAAAAACCAACACATTTACATATATATCCACCTATTCAGTCTATAGCCATTTAGCCTGGCCCATTCATACTGAAGTTAGAGGAGTCTTTCAGCCTGGTCTGCTTTTTGAATGAAGCAAATTACAAGGCAACCAATCAGAGCAGAGATCATTTACATATATCTCCTTGGTAAAGCCACAGTAATAAAAAAACAACCTTTCTTCTAAGGCAGGGGTCTCTAATCTTATCCACAAAAGGCTGATATGGTTGCAGGTTTTCATTCCAAACAAGCATAAGCACACCTGAATGCACTTAATCAGCTGGTCTCACACAGTTAGTCATGTGGGCTTCTGCATTGTTGGAATGAAAACCTGCAGCCACACCGGCTCTGAATGAACAAGACTGGACACTCCTGGTCTAAGGGGTATAGAGAGGGCTAGGGGGTGGTCATGGTCACCTACATGAATGGATCTTTCTGATGCTGTACAGGTTCAGACTCTTTAATCATAGCTATTGCCTTATCCTCTGTTAATTTTGCCCGTGTGTTACTCTATGCTATTCCTTGTTGGATTCTCTTAAGGTTTCTTGTTCTTAGGGAGTATTTCCTTGCCATTGTCGCCGTTTTTGATGCTCATGGAGGCTTAGACCTGGATTTTTCTGTAAAGCTGCTTTGTGACAATGCCTGTCATAATAGCACTATATAAACAAACGTTCACTTGACTCATGTAAAAATGAATTAGAATTGTTTTGGTATGTAAAAAACTCACACAAATGTTATTAGTGGGACTCCAGGAAAAACAGAGTCCGCACAGATTTGTGAATGTAGCTTGATGAGCTCAATGAAGATGCAAGTGCCATAAAGCATTGGTGACTAATACAAAGCCTATTCACACACACAATGTGCATTTGTGTCCTGAGAATAGTATCTCAGTTGTGTGAGGGAGTGAGAGGAGTGTGATGATGTGTATGTGTGTGTGTGTGTGTGTGTGTGTGTGTGTGTGTGTGTGTGTGTGTGTGTGTGTGTGTGTGCAGAGGTGGGGCAGGCCATTGTGCCTGGGTGCTAAATGGGAAGAGGGTGTTTTTTATTTTTCTTTATTCAGTACACAAACACCCCCAGCAGAGTAAATGACTACTGAGGAGGAGAAAGGAGGACAGAGAGAGAAAACTGGAGGAGAGAAAAGAGAAGAGGAGAGAGGAGAGGAGGAGAGCTATAGCTGCTCACTCAAGCATTCCTTATGAAATCATCAACTAAATCCGCACTCAAATGCAACTGTTGTGTGTGAACTTTCCAGCATTTCTGAAAGCAGCAGCGCTCTTAAGCTCACAGATTAGCATGCCTTTGCATCACTTCTGGGTCTGTGTGTGTGTGTGTGTGTGTGTGTGTGTGTGTATGTGTGTGTGGAGGACAATCAACAGCTTCATGAGTTCATTTCACAGATGAGTGTCTTGTATCATCTGTGATGTGCATTTGTGTGTGAGAGAGAGACACAAAGAGAGAGTGTATAGCACATATCTTCCATGTTTGATCAAGTATTTTAGAGAGAGAGAGAGAGAGAGAGAGAGAGAGAGAGTGTGTGTGTGTGTGTGTGTAGTGAGGACTAAGGACTCAGAGCTTCCATCCACTTTGCATGAGAAAACCGGGATTACCCCAAATATTTATCCGTGCTGAGAGAGACGTTTCCCCTGCCTTTTTATCCCTGCAGGAATCCCATTCTATTCTATTTATTCTCTATCTCTCTTTCTCTCTCTCTCTCTCTCTCTCTCTCTCTTTCTCTCTCTCTCTCTCTCTCTTTCTCTCTCTCTCTCTCTCTCTCTCTCTCGCTCTCTCTCTCTCTCTCTCTCTCTCTCTCTCTCTCTCTCTCTCTCTCTCTCTCTCTCTCTCTTAAATATGGTTCCTTCAATATTACTTCATTTGTATTACTGTTTTCATTGATTCCAAGTAGGATTGCATGTCATTTATTAATAATTATCACAATATCAGCCCTCGCAATACTGATAATGCAGAAGGCTGTAATATGCAAATAAGTCCTCTAACAAGCCATGACATTTATATGCTGTGTTGTTTGTATTCCACAAATCGCGGCTCCAGGTGACTGTCTGTATTTTAATGAATCAGGGTATTCATATAATCCAACAGTAATGAATTAATGTGCTCAAAATAAAAAGCTGATTCATATGAACTGCAGTGAATGTCAATTAATGCTATGCACTGATCTTCAAATTTGCTTTTAAGACTTTGCATGTTTCTCTGTCTTGTCTTGTTCTACAGTTATCTAGCATGTTATGTAAATCGTGTTGTATTGCTGGGTGCCCTTCCCCTTTTGTTTTTTTATCCTAATATCTACTGTTTGAATGCCCTTTTTCCTCCTCCTCTAAGTGCTCTATAATTGATTTGTAAGTGACCTTGCACCTTAAATGCATAAAATCTGACCTAATTTAAAATATACAGCAAGGCACTAGCAATAAAATCACAATGTTTGTTGTATTATTATGCAGCTCTAATTCCAAGTATTACATTTTATTATCTGGTGACAGCCAATGTTTTTGGGTACATTCCTGTGCAAAAGTCAGAGATCACACTTTATATTTATATTCACATTCATATAAACAACCATTAAGTACATTATTCATTTTATAATAATAAATTATCAGTGTGCCTAACCTTTGCATTTGTTATAGCTTCTATTTCTTTCAAGTTTCTTTCTTTTCAAAGTAATCTGCAGGGATTAATTTTTTGACTCCTCCAAAGTTCAGTCTTAGAAGTTGGTTGTGTTTTCTGATTCTCACAATTAAAATACACCCAAATATATTCAGTGATACTGAGGTCTTGGTTCTGGGGTGAACAGTCTGTCGTTTTGAGAATAGCAGCTTCTTTGATTGATCTGCAAATTTCCTTTTCTCAGTGAGGGCTTCTTAACAGCTATACACCCTTTCAGATTTATAGTGTTGAGTTGTCCTCTCACAGTAGAAGAGTAGACAGAAACACCTGTGGATTTTTTCAGATCTGAAGCAAGAGTGATGCTTGACTTTCTCCTCTCTCTCAAAGATGATAGTGCTGTTTATCTGTTGGTGGTCTACCAGACCTTGTAGGGTGCTTAGATGTGTCGTCATCATCACCATTGTGTCATCATTTTCCGAACCTCAGTTTTGAAACTTGTACTTAAACTTTTAAATAGCTTGATAATGATAACAAATAATAAATGTCTAATAAACATGAAGGATGGTCTCTGATCTTTGCACAGTACTGTGTTTCAAACCGTGTCATGCCATGGAGAGGCGTGTTGTACAGTATGAGACCATTTATCTGCTTTCTGCAATATGTTTTGTAATAACGGCCACTATTTTTGGAAAGAGAGGTTTGTTTTCCCATTTTTAACTGCTGGCGATGGATGAGAGTTCGGAAGGCTAACAGGGATGAAATGGGTGGTAAGACAGGGTCATTGTCATGGATATGACCTATGACAGTACAATTTCACAATGTTATGGAAGCGCTGCGGGTACTCTGTTTTTTCTGCCATTGCCATGACAACCCAACTCCTGGCATACTGTAATTCAACAGAGTCAGCAGACTGGGTGCATATGCTGCTGCTATTGTTTATGCGAGAGTGAGGGTGTGTGGGTGCGTGTGACTGTATTCATCAGTGGGATATTGCGCGTCCCTGTCAAACCAGGCCAGGGTGCTTGTTTAGTGTCTTTCTCCACACATACACACACACTGACCCTGAGATAAAGGTAAACTGGCTCCTTTCAGACAGGAGAAAGGCCCAGCGAGGAGAAGGAGGAGCTAGGCTGTCACCCACGGCGACCAGAGCGGGGAGTCATGGGAAAGATAAGCTGTGGGAGTGAGGTGATGAGGTGAACGTCTTCTCACAGGCACACACACACACACACACACACACACACCCTCAAGTTCCCAAAAAAACTATGAAAGCCCTTTAGAAGAGGCACAAGTGAAACTCAGCTGGAAATATGAGTCTGCCTAGTTCAACCCTGAACTAAGTTCAGTGCTTCCCACATTAAAATGACTCACTCTCTCCTTTGCATAAACCATATTTCTAACTTTGTAGTTATTTGTTCGTGCAGATTTGAGCGACCAGACACCATAACCTCAGGAGAACTGCTTTGACTGTAGTTCTAAATAGCTGATGATTCAGGCTAGCTGAGGTAAAACTTTGAGCTGTAACCCTGACCACAAGGGGGCACCAAAGACACACTGCCCCATCTCCACAGCAACACGACAGGAATGTTCAGTGTCAACACTCCCTCTGTGTGTCTGTGTGCTCTACCACTTCATGTACAAGAAATATCACTCACAGCATGCATGTCTTTTGTGTACATTTTTTTACATAGAATTAAACATAAAATAAGAATTGCTGTAAAATGTTTTTTTGTGTGTTTTGTCTCACTCTATGTGTGTTTGTGTTGCGTTGCATGTATGTGTGTGTATGTGTGTGTGTGTGTGTGCGTGTGCGTGTGCGTGTGCGTGTGTGTGTGTGCGTGTGTGTGTGTGTGTGTGTGTGTGTGTGCATGTGTGTGTGTGTGTGTGTGTGTGTTTGTGTGTGTGCACACGCATAAGTGTGATGTCTCTATCTGTGGGAACGTCTTCATTGGGGGAGCTCCAGAGTGCCCTCCCCAGCAGGCTATTCACCTCAGGCCTCTGCTCACTGCTGCAACAATGGAGCTGATCAATGTTCAGACACTAAACAAAGCCCTGCATCAGGACACACACACATTCACACATACACACACCGCACGCACACACATACACACACACACACACCAATTCTGAAGTCTCGAGGCTGGATGTGGATGTGATTAGCCTGCTGGAGGCCATCTTTTTGATGCCTAAGTAATTTCTAATTCCAGGCAGAAGCAGCAGCCCTTGAGGGAGAAATAGTGTGAATAGCATACAAACCTTGCTTGTCACCAGTGAGATTTCTTCAAGAATTACCTTCTAGTAACCATATTTTGGCATCTCAGGAGCCAACTGAGATTGGAAGTTTGTGGATTTTATAGGCGTAGGCTACAATGCTTATTAACTCCTTAAAACTCCTTATTACATATTAAGGCTTAGCATTCAGCAACTACAGGGACTTTGTGCTGTTATTAGGTTATAGAAGTGAGTAATAAAACTGTGGGCCTGTCGGTGGGTCCTGGCCATTTAGAGGGTTAAAGTTGGTAGATTATTATATGTGATGTGTATTTTGTTTTCATTCTTTTTGACTTGCTTTCAGTTTTTCAAAGATTTTTCACAGTTCAGTCTTAGAAGTTGGTTGCATTTTCTGATTCTCACAATTCAATCTTAATTACAAATTTAGATTCAGCAGTCCATAAAACCTTAATCCACATCTCAGATGTCTATTTAAGCAATGTTCTCCTTTTTTGTCTATTTCCTTTTCTCATTAACAGCTTATTGACAGCTACACATTCTTTCAGACTCATGTTGAGTTGTCTTCTCACAGTAGAGGGATGGACAGAAACATCTGTAGATTCTTTTCAGATCTGAAGCAAGAGTGGAGCTTGATTTTCTCCTCTATGAAAAATGAAAGCTGTAAGTACTGTTTATCTGATGATAATAGTTGTGGCCAGGTCCTGTTCTTTTTTCCCCCATTGGATCTTTTAATGATTTTTGAAGAGCTAAAGAAGCAGTAGGGAGCACAGAAGTAAAGTGGACTGATAAAATACTGATAGATTTGATATTCTACATAGTGTTTGAGGCATATGTGTCATTTTCTGTAAAATGATGCTGAAAAATTAACAGCTTGCAGCTTAAAGGTTTTGATGGGAAATTAAATAAACAGAGCATAGTCTCTGACCTTTACACAGCACTGTATGTTGACACTTGCATAGAAATTCTTGGCAAATAAAATTATTCTGAAAGCCATACAGAGTTGGCCAAATGGACATTTTAGAAAGAATCATAAACATTTGAATCATTATCATTACCGATGAGAGTACCAGATTTTGATGTGTAAACCTAAGGGTGCCCAGATTCTAAATAAATAAGTGTTGTGCTGACAAATGTCTGGGTGTGTGTTCATGGTGTTTGTGTTTTTCAGTGATGACAAAGCTCTCTGATATTTACAATATTGAAGTCATGCCTCATAACTGCAAATAGGAGATCCATACGCATATCTCTGAAACTACTTAGATCCACAAAAAGTCATATAGTCAGCGCCTGGGGAAAGGCTGGAGGCCAAGCTCAGCTGTCTTATGTTTGTGTTTTCTGCCTTGTCAAGGTTCATTGTGGATATGTACCTGATATTAAGCTATCATAAGCTGTGAAAGACTGTGTTAGTGTAGGAGTGTATATGTGTAAGTGTGAGCGGCACCACTGCAGCACTTTGAGAGACATGCTGCTATCAAATGAGGGTCATTATAAAACTGCATGAAATATCATAGTTTCATTCTCCATATCATTCTCCATAACTCCATATCAGCTCAGCCCTAATAAAACACTCTGTGAACATTATTGACTTAAAAAGTGGGTCTCGCTTTATTTGGATGGTCCACTGTAGTTCCCTACAAATTTTCTGCTAGAGTTCAAATTATTGTGGGCTGGAGGTTAGGGAACTGGCACTGTGACCAGAAGGTTGCTGGTTCAATCCCCAGTGCTGACAGTCCATGACTGAAGTGTCCTTGAGCAAGACACCTAACCCCCAATTGTTCCCTGGGTGCCATGGATAGGGCTGCCCACTTCTCTGGGCAAGTGTGCTCACAGCCCCTGTGTGTGTGGGTGGTGTTTCACTTCACGGATGGGTTAAATGCAGAGGTGAAATTTCCCTGTTTGTGGGATTATCACTTAATTTTATTAACAAACTAGCTGCTGAAAGTTGATTTTAAACAGTGGTGGGGTTAGGGTTAGGATTTAGAGCAGAGTTAGGGCTAGGAGCAGGGTAAGAGTCGGGTTTAGGTTTTGGGATGAGGTTAGGTTAGGGTTAGGATTAGAGCCAGGTTTAGAGTTAAAGAAAACTATCGTGCATTTAGTAGATATTTAGTTGAATGTAACTTTAAAGTAAATTAAGTATTTATAAACCATTTAAAGTGGACTATCCAAATATGGTGTTACCAAAAAGCATGCCTCCATAAATGAAAACCTCACAGGAAAAATGTTGAAAAAATTCTTAATTATAATTTTGGGTCATTTCTGTTGATTAATTTATCATGAAATGTTCATACAATTTTAAATATTTTTTGATATAACAATATTCCACATTTCTTTTTAAAGATATGTACCATATTCTTGGCAAAAAAAATTACATGACTTAGACAAAAGCTGAACCCTGTGCAGAACCATTTAAAAAAAAGGTTCTATAAAAACATAACAGGTTTTTCATACCAAGCTCCTCTCTTACTTTTTCTGTAGTGGTGTTTCTGTCCATCCCTCCACTGTGAGAAGACAATTCAGTGCCATGAGTCTGAAAGAATGTGTAGCTGTCAAGCAGCCCTTACTGAGAAAAGGAAAAAAGGAAGAAAACTTGCAAATCAGACAAAGAAGCTGATGTTCTCAAAACAATGAACTGACCACGCCAGAGTCCAGACCTCAACATCACTGAATGTGTTTGAGATTACTTGGAATGTGGGAAGCAGAAATGTCTCACAAGTTTAATCAAGTTTAACTAAGTACGAACTTTGTAGATGTGGAAAAATATACCTGCAGATTTCCTTGAAAAACTGAAAGCGAGTCTCCTGAGAAGAATAGAAGCAGTAATAAAATCAAAGTGTGGACACAATACTGGAAGATATGATATTATATTTAGTTATTGAGGCTTCTGTGCGATTTTCTTTAACTATGTTTTTAGTTTTTTTTACTGTCACTGAAAACTGAAAACATGTACTTAATGGACATTTGACTGGAAACTCTTGTGGATATGGGTGGTCTCTGAATTTCAGACAGCACTGTATAACCGCTGCCTTTACTAAAGAACTCTTGAAGTACCACTGCAGGCTGTGCGTGCATTTGTGTAGCAGGGTGAGGCTTTAGCAGCTCTAAGGTCAGTGCACTTTATTCGAAAGGCCACTTACTTTGTCTGAGCTAAGAAATGGCTGTCCTGCATGGTTAGTGACCATTCAATGGGTCACCACTGCACATTTAACACACTCAGAGTGAGAAAGAGAGAGAAAGAGAGAGAGAGAGAGAGAGAGAGAGAGAGAGAGAGAGAGAGAGGGAGGCAGGGTAATCCAAATAGGATTAACCCTGGAGTATTATAGAGGGTTATCATAGAAGCGCAAGGACAGTATGAGCACACACGCACACACACACACACACACACACACACACACACACACAAACACACACTCAGAGTTTGAAGACACAGAAAACAGATAAAAGAAGTCATCTCCCTTTTCGCTCTCTCTGTCACAGGGACATGGCCGAGCAGTGCATCACTCACTTGCTGTTTTCACTGATGTGACAGGGCTAAGAGATAAGACTGAAACAGGCCAAAAACTCCTCTTCACATCTCCCCCTCTCCTCTCCCACACACAGTCTTAGACATATAACACCCCAAAACAGTTCTGCTACTTGTAACAATAGTGTAATCCAGTAAAAGAGGTGATAAGGCACCATTTTTAAACCTAGTCATGTTCTTTACAAATCAAATAAGTGCAGCAACAGCCTTATCACAGTATTAACAGAGAACAACAAATTCAGCAGAAGTAGCCATGTTTTGGCATCAGCCTTAAAAGGTTGAAAAAAACACATACAGCATATTCTCCATCATGGAGAAGAACCAGTTAACCCGCAGAAAAAAAACATTTAGGCATTCAAGCTGTCCTCCGAGTGTCATAGTTCTATATATAACCATTGTCTTTGCTGAAGAGCCCTTGAAGAACCTCTTTTCCTCTTTCATTGGCTGGATTTCTCAATTTCCTGTGTGTCAGGATGTTGTACAGTGTAATTGTGGCTGGCCGAAGCTGTTGTTAGGCCTTTATAATCCATGCTAGCACACAAGCAAAGAGCAGCATGGAGAGAGCAGCTGTGGGCTATGGTAGAAGACCGAGCCGTCTCAGATTAGAGGCCCAGTGGCCTTCACCCACCATCTACAGTGCTGCTGGCTGGAGAGAAAACCTCACCAATCTGTCCACAAATACAGGACGCTTTACATTTCGCTTCCCGCTTCGGCCTGCAGAATTACAGGTTCCAAAAGGTCAAATGACCCAACGACTTCGGATTCCATTTTTATTTCTCATCCCCCTGTTTTATAACGGTTCTCCTGTTTTAAATCATCTTCCCCTTTTCTTAAGAGTTCAAGTGATTGTAGCAGCTGCTTCCCAGGAGAACTCACATTGGAGCTGATCTTTCAAATGGGATTCTAATAAAGACATGCATTGTTTGGGCGGTGACAGATATCCAGTGGTGGACGAAGTACACAAATCATGTACTTGAGTTAAAGTAGAGATACCCAAGGTAAATATTATTCCAGTAAAAGTAGAAGTCCTTACTCTAGACCTCAACTTGAGTAAAAGTACAAGAGTATTTGCTTTCAAATGTACTTAAGTATCAAAAGTAAAAGTACTAAAAGATTAATTTTGACTCTGATGTCCTGCTGTCATTTTTATAACAAGACTCGCTTCATGAACTAATTTTAGGTGAAAATACTCCAGCCTCTCTCTTGGTAAACCAGTCTTTTAATAGAATGTCATTAATTAGTCTAACACTGATCTGTTAAAATGATCATAAGCACAAAACACTGAAGGTAAACAGTTTCCATCAGGGAGAACCGAGTGGCTCTGAAATCACTTTTACAAACAAGCAAAGTTTCAGTTTAAGATTACTTTGTAAATTAGTTACAAGTTGAATAAAAACTTGCTTTAAACTCAGGTTCACAAATAAGTTTTCCTTTACTGTATTGATCTGTAGGTCTCTGTTCATAAACATAAACTAACCGAAACTAAATTACTATAAAATGAAAGTGTTTGTATGAATTCAGAAAAAAAGAATCATACCAGTCACAGCTGCATGTGTGTACATATTTCTATACTGTGGTCTATTTACACAAAGTTAGGTTGGTGCTCTTGCTTTGCGCTTCTTTCGTTTTTTTGTTTGCTTTTATACACACAAAAAACAAAAGGAACGACAGATTTCTCAAAATGTAGTGGAGTGAAAGTAAAAAGTCGCCCAAAATAGAAATACTTGAGTAAAGTACAGATACACGAAAAAACTACTTAAGTACAGAAACTAATTACATTTACTTAGTTACTGTCCATCACTGCAGGTATCACAGCTATCTCTCACTGTCAGTTTCTTTCTCTCTATTAACTAAAAAAATAGTATTTAGCTGTAAATGAAATCCAGCAGTGCTTGCCTTGAGCATACAGGATCATGATGTATAATTGACAGCCATGCTCCAGTTACAGGTTCTTTCACTGTTGCTAGGTTGGACAAGCCTCCCAGAATGTTGTCAAAAATCCAAATCATTCTAACAAATTTAGCTTGGCATTTATGGTCATATACAGGACTTTGGGCCTCATTCTCTAATATCTTCCTAAGTTTTTTCTTAAATGTGTTTCTTGTAGAAAAAGTCTACATCAGACTCATGACATGTTCTTAAATCTCAGACTTGTTCACACCTTTGTGCTCTTGTGTGTGTGGATTCTGTTCTTACTTAAGAACAAACCCCAAACAAGTAAACATGGTGAATGTCAGAATCTTCATGGAAATTGAAGAAACTTCTTATTAAGAACGGTTGGTGAATGAGATCCAATGAGTTTCTAGTTTAAAATGCTATGCTATCAAGTTGGACTGTAGCTAATAAAAGCCAGGCTGATTGGAGAAAGTCTGATCTTTAACATGCAATAAAATAAATGTAATTGGAAATGAATAGCACACTTGAAATCTCTGTATTTTTGGCTGTGTATTAAAATTTCTCATCTGGTGGAATGAGACCTTTGTCAGTGTTCTGTAAAGCTTATCTAACTCAGCAACAATAACTTTTGTATTTGTGGTTAGAACATTTATAGATGGATTGTCAGGTCAGTGATTCAGACTGACTGTAAGAAGACCTACCCAATGATAATACCACCAGTATTGAGTGGTCTAATGTTAGCTTTCACTTAAAACTCATTCAGTGTAACTTCACAGGACTAAAAGGGGATTGATAGGACCATAATAGCATTTGACATCTTAAATGTTTAAATGTGGCAGTGACTACAAGAACAGGGCTACTGAATTTTAAATAGTCTGTAAAGGAACAATGAATAATCATAGTGGGGGGGGGCTTCCTCCAGCTAATGTAGACTGGCTACCATTGCTTTTATCAAGTCAGTTTTTCATGACAATAGTTCAGCTACTTGAGACCAGCTACCAATGCCAAACCTTCCTGCTTCTGTCCAATAAACCAAACATTCTGAGAAACTGAATATTTCCTCTGGCTCTTTCACACACACTATGCTCCACTACAGAGATTTGGCTTGATTTTGTTGTTTCCTGCATCCCAGGATGTCATACAGTGTAATTGTGGCTGGTCTAAGCTGTTGTTAGGGCTTTATGGTCCATGCTAGCTCAAAAGAAAACAGAAGCCTCAGGAAACCAGAGCAGTTGAGGAAACTGCAAACTCAGCGGTCTGTTCAAAGCATGTCATTGATCACAGAGCTAAAAGGGTCAGCACTATCTCTTTGAAAACACCTAGTACGTCACAGAAAACAGAATTAGAATTAACAACCATTTGTCACTGTGTTTGCACACTGTGAAATTAGACCTATGCATTTAACCCATCCGTGCAGTGAAACACCACACACACACACTAGGGGGCAGTGAGCACACTTGCCCAGAGCAGTGGGCAGCCCTATCCACGGCACCCAGGGAGCAATTGGGGGTTAGGTGCCTTGCTCAGGGGTACTTCAGTCATGGAATGTCGGCCAAGGGGATCGAACTGGCAACCTTCTGGTTACAGGGCTGGGTCCCTAACTTCCAGCCCACAACTGCCCCCTGGACATGCTGGTCAGATTCAGTGTCACCTTGACCATCTTTGCATGTAGTTAGTGCAGTGTGTGAAGGTTAGTGACTCGTTGGCAGTAAGTTTAGGTACGTATGTGCTGGACTGAGCAACGCATCCGTCCATAGCATTCAATATTGAATAGTCTGTTTTTAATGTATTTTGGACCCTGAGGAAAACAGGTTGATTTATTCATCCAAAAGTACTTCATTTAGATAAAATATTAATATTTATATATATATAATTTTACTCATAATTTCTATATTCCATATTCTCACATTTATCTCTCTCTCGCTCTCTCTCTCTCTATCTCTCTCTCTCTCTCTCTCTCTCTCTCTCTCTCTATATATATATATATATATATATATATATATATATATATATATATATATATACACTCAATCAGCAGTAGTCCACAGAGCTCTCCTGAAATTTTTGCTGACACTTATCTCAGGGACCTTTACTTTATCTGGGCAGAGTCCCTCTGTTAGTCTCACTTGATCTCTCTTGTCATTCCTTTGTGTGCTTCAGCCCAGAGGAGGGTGACTCTGCTTTTGAGTCTCAGGGTGCAGCAGTGTCTGTGGAGACCACAGGACAGTAGATGTCATCAGGTACAGGGAAGTAGAGGGCTAGCAGGGCTAGCAGAGGAGTGGACCTAAGGCTTTGTCATGCCAACAGAGGTGAAGGCAATGCCTCTTATCCAATTAGCCTTTTACACTGTGCATTTTCTACAACATCTGTGTGTAAATCAGTCCCTTCCACAGTAAGATGTCTGCCAACCTCTGTGCTTTTTTTCTGGATGTAAAGGCCTGCAGAGCTGCCTTTCTATAGACTGATATGTGTGTGGGTGCGAGTGTACACAAATTTCCTAAACATCCCAGAGAGAGAGTGTGTGATTGCTGACAAACACACACACACACACACACACACACACACACACACACACACACGCCGAGTTTTCTGTAACCAGAAACACAATACCAGGGCTACAGACAGATCTACATCACACACACACATACACAGGCATCTTTCTGAGAGAGAGAGAGAGAGACAGAGAGAGAGAGAGAGAGAGAGAGAGAGAGAGAAAGAGCAAAATGATGGCTTGTATTTCTCACAGACTTCAGTCTTTAATTCAGAAAGCAATTACTTCAGATTTTCCACTTCAGAGAGAATAGAGGGAGCGGGCAGTATGGTGGGGGGGGGGGGGGGGGGGGTGGGGGAGACAGCCAGAAAGAGAAAGAAAAGTGAGACAGACAGAGGGACTGGGAGGAAGAAAGAGAGAGAGAAAGACAGAGAGTGAGAATAAGAGCGAGAGACAGAAGAAGAGAGAGAGAGAGTGGGAGGCACAAAGACGATCCTTTGAATTAGTTACATATGGGGGCTGCGATGAAAGGCTGGAGAAAAAAGAAAACTCTTCATATGTGCTGTGTTTATGTGTGTGTGTGTTTATGTGTGCGTGTGTGTGTGTGTAAGAGAGAGAGTGTGTGCTGTATGTTTGTGTGTGGGGCTGGGGTCCCATCTTTGACTGTCTTTCTCCCTTTCAGTGGAGTCTCTTTTTAGTGGTGAAGTATATGATGCATCACTCTTACATCTGCAAGAAACCACACACACACATACACACACACACACACACTATGAGTAATGGCCTAATTCATTGGAGGAAAAAACAAACACTTTAGGGAAATTAAGTAAGAAGTATCATCTACGATGTGATGGATTTCCTTAAAACACATCATTATGTGATAAGGTTCTTGTATTTAGTAACACAACAACAGTTATTGAAAGATTAACACCCCCAAGCCACCCCCCCACACACACACAAGCATGCACACACACACACACACACACACACACACACACACACACACACACACACACACACACACATTATGTAAGTAGAGCTGAAGAATGTCAGCACTCAGTGAGAGTGCTCTGTGATCCTGGGGGTGTGTGTTATAGCAGGGAAGGCAGGACAGGAGTGTGTGTGTGTGTAGCCTGAGCAGCATGGCCCCAGGCTGGCAGACTGGCATTGATAAGAGGAGATTTCCGCCACTGCTCCCCTGTGCCAACATCTGCCCGTCTGGCACGACGCGCTGCACAACTAAGCCAGAATGAGCCTCTCTCAATACTGCTTACAGCTCAGCTCCCCTTTCCTGCCAGTCAATACGCCCTCCAGCCCTGCACCACACTACGCTACATTACCCCACTACCCTACTGCCACTGCATCACTGCACACGGAAACCAAGCACAGCATGCTGACCAAATTGGTGTCACTGGTTTAGTCACAAATTTCACATACTCCAGATGTAGCTGATCAGCCAAGACATGTTTGGTGTCTTTAGTTTTGCACTCAAGCGATGATGCAACTGTACACCTGAAACCACACCCGCCTCAAACCATATTGAGTAGTTAAGTGATCTTGCTTTTGGCAACTCGCTTTTGAATATTTTTGACACTACATGGCATACTGTTATCAATAAAAGCACATTTTGATAGACAAAAGTACAGTGAATAGCTAAAATAGTAAACAGATAGCAAGAGGGTAGTGGGCCACAATGGGCAAAGCTGTTGGGCGGCCCACTGACGACTGCCACCAGCAATGCAATGGCTCTTCGCTCATCATTTTGCAGGCAGTTAAGCAGAGATTTAGACAAAATTTTTACTCCTCATTTTCAGACGCAATTGAATTTTTTCATTTATTTTTCTTTCTTTCTTTCTTTCTTCCCTTCTTTCTTTCTATTTATTTATTTATTGTGTGTGTAAATTATAGTCAGCTTAATAAAGACATTCAGACTGTGATTCATGACTAATCTTGAAATCAGTTTAGTTAAAAATGGCAGCAAAGATGCAACAATGTATGTACATTTAATAAACATTAAAATAACATACATGTGAAACACATGAAAAACACACTTATGAAACATTTATTCCTCAGTTTCTCTTCTTTTAAGAATATTCCTTTCCTTTTGGTGATTATATCTCTATCAGTTATAATAACTGAGATAAATCTTTACCATAAATCAGTTGTGCCTAATCCTGATCCTGGAGTTAAGATCCAACACACCTGGCTCTAATATTCAAATGCCCCTGAACTGTGCAGGGTGGCAGATCTCCAGGCCCAGCATTGATCACCCCTGCCGTAAATACTGAAATAAGCGCTGGAAATAAGTCAGCTAGCTAGCTTGGAGATGTTAATCTTATTGTGTCAGGGGAGTTTCTGTATCTGTCTGTTGTCTGTTTCACCCACAGCAACTCGTTAGATCAGGCATGGCTTCTCTTAGTGGTTCATCAGCTTTATGAGAGTGGCATGCTGCTGCCTCAGAGCAGACAGTAGCAATGAAGCTGTGTCTAATACAGTGTCATTAAATTTTATATTAATTGTTTAGAATGTTTGTCTTAGTTTATTTATCAAAATAAAAGACCATATGTCCATTAAAAAACTGTCTGAGGAGATTTAAACGATGTCTTGCATATAGAACAGAGGTCTCTGTAGCACAAGTATGCACGTAAGCAGAGGCATACAATCAGGAGAGTGCTCATCTTATCGAGCCAGCAGACCACTGTATGCTTACTATCTGGGTAGCAGAATGTGTTTTATATGTGCTTTTGTCCATTTTCATTGATATCTTGGCTGACTGACATTTGGGGTTTGGGGAAAACTGTGTAACAATTATAGTTTTTAATACTGTTTTCTCACTTCAGTATCTACAGTATCTAGTTGCTACAAGCTCTACAAAATTATTATTAGTAGTAGTATTATTATTATTTTTGTTGTTGTTGTTATTCATAATAAAAGTTAGATTTTTGACCAAACTTTAGCTTTTTTGCTGATAGCGTATAATTGCAAACACATGTAACTGTTTTTTATTTCACTTTGTGGTTTCTGGCACTGGAACAGACTGTTATCTATAAAATGTCTATAAACAGGATTGAAAGCAATTAGGATTTTTGAATATTTCGTATTTTGTTTATTTCCATAGTTGCAAGTCATATTGTTTTAACGATGCACCAGATGATACTGGAGAAGACATGGGAATAAAATGGAAAGTCTCTATGGAGCTGCAAAAGTCTCCATGGGCTGAAGCTGCCGAGAGCGGCCTCTCCACTCTTTATTAAGGGTCAGAAGTCAGAGGTCACCTGCGCAGGTCTGAGTGAGACTGTAAATCAGAGCTTATTCAGAGAGACAGAGAGGTCAAAGGTCACATGCTCAGGGACTCCAACAGACATCACTGGCCTGCTCTCAATCCAGAAAAGTAAAGCTGCATCACACAGCACAGTGTCTGCATGTGGGTCACTGGACTAGACCTGCGCAAGGGTCAGAGGTCAACTTGACTGACCTATGTTAAAATCCACTTATATAGGGATGAGTGGGCAGCAGCTCCATGACCACTAAACATGCACAGTCCCCGCCAACCTTAGAGAAACCTTAGACACACACATAGTCCAGCTAAGTCAGTGGGCAACCGAAGACAGCCCGCATACGAGTTTCTATAAACTCCACTACCCAGCGTCCCAGTATAGAAGCTCATCATACAGCTATGTGCTGAAGTATGGACTTTAGGGGGCTATTATGGGTGAAACAGAAGAGGAGCTTTATTGTTGCTTAAAGGTTGTTGGTGTGACAGCTCCAAAGCTGTGGTGAGGCTCACTGCAACACACATGCATAGACACACCACACCGCAGCAGTGTGTCCAAGCGGCTACTCATTGCCCTGCCGCACTGAGGAAGAGGAGGCGTGCTAACTGGAGGGACAGAACCATATTGGCCAACCACAAAGTGCCCTGGAATGCTGGATAATTGCTGTTTGGCTTCTGGGAAGTGATCAAGAATGAGGATCTTTACTGGCACAGTCAACATGGACTTTGACCAACTTTTCAAGAGGAACGAAGTTACCGATATTGAGAGCCATTTACTTAACCCCTAGCAAAATAGTGGTACCGACAACAATGTGTGTAGGTCAACACAAAATTCGAAGCATGCAAGAAGGAATCAGCCACAGTACGCTGGGTTGGGTATTTCTGACTTTTCAGACATTCGGAGACAAATGCTGTGTCTCAATTAGAGCTCCATTGTTTCACTAAGTCTTACACACACTGATGTTGTTCTTTAAATGAACAATTAAAACCACTCAGGTGAAAGGTTCTTTAGGGACAGGCTTTCTTGGCAACATTATGTAGTGAAAAGTACCAGGCTGTCTCTTACAATGTCTTACCCTGTGTACACACCGGCAGCAACTTTTTGCGTCTTGTCATCCAAATTGCTGATCAGAACTCAAACTCTTCTCTTTCTGAACTCAAACTGACCATCGGTTGCCAGAGTTTCACTGATGCCAAGCAAAAATCAGATGCATTCCTGCTAAATTTAAAAATCTTGATGAGAAATTGCTAGTGTGCTAATTTTTTTAACCTGTGTCCATGCGGTCAGTTTGTGAGGTAAACGGTATTTCGTCTTTGCAATTGCTGTCTATCTGCAGCAAAAGAAATGCTGCCATTATTCCATCTCTAGTAGGAACAATTATCTAGGCACCAAGAAAGGAGCATACCATTTCACAGTAACAGAGATAAAGCACATACTATGCTGCTCATTACTCAACTCCTATTAGTACTCTCCACTTCACTTTGCTCCTTATTTGCATAAAGGTGAACTCCACTTAATTTTGTCACGTCACCGATTCCACCCACTTCACAAGCCAAAATTCATGCTACCTCCTGTCGCTGGAAATCACTAGCTCTCGGTGAAAATAAATGACCTCTGGCCACCTTGCTGCATCGTGTCACTGCCCATGTGAATGCAGGGTTACAGTGTGGAATTGCTTAGTTGCATACTGCAAAAATTATAACACAAATATATTTACATTTCATTATTTATTTTTTATCCAGAAACATACAGTAGAAGGAAATTGATATGAAGTGCCTGGAGATAACTTCTCCTTCTCTAACCTATATAACATATATAGCATATAGAGATATAGATATAGAAAAATCATTAGCTTGATCCTAATTAAAACAATAGATACAAGTGAAGACACTGAGGAAAGTGAATAAAGTCCAATTAACTAGTAAGTCAACAATAAAATACAGATGTTATGTGCAGAGATGTGATGGGAAATGACATAATAATTCTGAAACAAAGCGCATAAGGTGAAGACGGGTGTTAACCTGAGTGAATCTTAAGACCACGGCGCACAGAGCTGTTGTTAGAGGAACTCTGCAGAGTTCAAGGTTAAGTTCATTCCACCACTGAGGGGCCAAGACATTAAAGTGGCAAGACCTAGCCTTACTTAGATAATAAAAATTATGTTGTGTAGAAATACAGCTGTAGCTGAGCACACATTATGACTGGATTAGCACGTGTGTAAATGCAATATGGCCAGCTTGGCTACATATGCAGTCTAATGTCACAACTTTTAATATTGCTCTTATCTTTTTCACTATTTGTTTGACCAACAATCATTTGTTTGAGTCTTTTCTTTCTATGAAGCATAAAATAACCTGGAAGCTGTATAGGCTCCACTTACTCTGCACCAGCCTAATTTAAAAACTTAAATATTGAGAAATGAGATCTGACAAATGTCTGGATGCAGAAGCTAAATTTGAAATGACGTGTAAATGTGCCATGTCTTATACAATGATTGGATTACAGTTATAATGTAAACTGGGTGAGGTGAAGAACAGAAACGTCTAACTGCAGGAGCTTTTTCTTGTTAGAAAAAGTAGCATAGACCAGCATGTCTGGTCACCAGCAATACCAGCATATGTTGTGTCTTGGATGCTGGTGTGCTGGTCAGCCAGCATGACGATGCTGACTGACCAGCTAAACCAGCACCAGACCAGTACTAGACCAGCATGAAACAGCTTAGACCACTATGGAATGCACACTGGTCTGTGCTGTTTTTCAGCAGTGTTCTGCTATGTATGGCAGCCTGCAGAGAGTGTGGAATGTTACACATTTCAAGTTTTGATGGTTGAGTATTGTATAGCTCTTTATAGATTTCCTGATTTCATTTTAACTCCAACATCTTCTACAAATGCAAACAGACAAACATGCTAGCACACATAGATGAACACAGTGCTCCCATTCAGATCAAACAGCTCACTTATTCTTCATTCATGCTGGAGGAGAATGTGTGAGGGGATGAGAGTGAGTGTGAGAGAGAGCACCTGACTCTAACAATAACTTCTAACTAAAAATAGCTTAGGTGCAGAGATGCATGTGGATCTCTCTCTCAGGGCAGGAAGTCGCAGATCCAAGAAGGTCTGTCCACAGGAAGTGGGCTCATTTATGTTGGCCCCTCTTCACAGTGAGCAGCGGCCATGTGCTCCACACATGGTTGTACTGAGGAAATGTACATCCGCTGCTAATAGACACATATATATGATGGTTGTACTTCTATCCCTCTCTCTCTCTCTCTGTCAGAGTGAAAGATAAGAGAGAAGCTTGGAAGCATTAATGAACGGAATCTGAAAACACCATAAAACAACACACACACGCTCACAAACACATGCCTACTCAAACACATTCCAATTTCCAAAATACATTCCGTACAATAACATTTGAGTACACGCGTGACTGTATTCAATTCAATTCAATTCAACTTTATTGTCATCATACAACCCCAATTCCAATGAAGTTGGGACTTTGTGTAAAACATAAATAAAAACAGAATACGATGATTTGCAAATCCTTTTCAACTTATATTCAATTGAATACACTATAAAGACAAGATATTTATTGTTCAAATGGATAAACTTTGTTTTTTTGCAAAAATATACTCATTTTGAATTTGATGCCTGCAACATGTTGAGGAATGCTCAAAAAACACCTGTTTGGAACATTCCACAGGTGAACTAGTTAATTGGAAACAGGTGTCATGATTGGGTATAAAGGGAGCATCCCTGAAAGGCTCAGTCGTTCACAAGCAAGGATGGGGCGAGGTTCACCACTTTGTGAACAACTGCGTGAACAAATAGTCCAACAGTTTAAGAACAACGTTTCTCAACATGCAATTGCAAGGAATTCAGGGATTTCATCATCTACAGTCCATAATATCATCAAAAGATTCAGAGAATCTGGAGAAATCTCTGTAAGTAAGTGGCAAGGCAGAAAACCAACATCGAATGCCCGTGACTTTCGATCCCTCAGGCGGCACTGCATTAAAAACTGACATCATTCTGTAACGGATATTATCACATGGGCTCAGGAACACTTCAGAAAACCACTGTCAGTGAACACAGTTCGTCGCTCCATCTACAAGTGCAAGTTAAAACTGCCATGCAAAGCGAAAGCCATATATCAACAACACCCAGAAACGTCGTCAGCTTCTCTGGGCCCGAGCTCATCTGAGATGGACTGATGCAAAGTGGAAAAGTGTCCTGTGGTCTGACGAGTCCACATTTCAAATTGTTTTTGGAAATCATGGACATTGTGTCCTCCGGGCCAAAGAGGAAAAGGACTGTCCAGATTGTTATCAGCGCAAAGTTCAAAAGACAGCATCTATATAACTATAGATAGGTATAACTATATAGACTATCTATATAGGTATGGGGGTGTGTTAGTGCCCATGGCATGGGTAACTTGCACATCTGTGAAGGCACCAATAATGCTGAAAGGTACATACAGGTTTTGGAGCAACATATGCTGCCATCCAAGCAACGTCTTTTTCAGGACATCCCTGCTTATTTCAGAAAGACAATGCCAAGCCACATTCTGCACGTGTTACAACAGCATGGCTTCGTAGTAAAAGAGTGCGGGTACTAGACAGGCCTGTCTGCAGTCCAGACCTGTCTCCCATTGAAAATGTGTGGAGCATTGTATGAAGTGCAAAACATGACAACGGAGACCCCGGACTGTTGAGCAACTGAAGTTGTACATCAAGCAAGAATGGGAAAGAATTCCACCTACAAAGCTTCAACAAATAGTGTCCTCAGTTCCCAAACGCTTATTGAGTGTTGTTAAAAGGAAAGGTGATGTAATACAGTGGTAAACATGCTCCTGTCCCAACTTTTTTGGAACGTGTTGCAGGCATCAAATTCAAAATGAGTGAATATTTGCAAAAAACTATAAAGTTTATCCGTTTGAACATTAAATATCTTGTCTTTGTAGTGTATTCAATTGAATATAGGTTGAAAAGGATTTGCAAATCATTGTATTCTGTTTTTATTTATGTTTTACACAATGCCCCAACTTCATTGAAATTGCGGTTGTACAATAAAGGGTAGTACAGTAACGAAACACTATTGGGCTACTTCTCCAGTGCAGTAATAAAAGATAAATTGCAAACAGTAAAAAAATTGCAAAGACAAAAGACAGTAAAAGACAGACAAAATGTGCAGTCAGTAAGTACAAGTGTCGAACATAGACAAAATGTGCATAGGCAAAGGTTATGATGTATAGACATTATGTGCATAGTCAGATATTCAAGTGCATCAGATATATAGACAGTATGTGCATCGTCAGATATTGAAGACAGAAATGTGCATGGTGAATTGTAGTACAGTCCAGTAAATGCAGAAGTACTAGTGGTGCAAAAAGAGATGAAAGAAAAAGGCTTAGTCAGAGATGAAGTGCACAGCATACAGTCCTCTGAGCTAGTGGAGCTCAGTGTGTAGAGTTCTGGGTAATCAGGCTGATCAGTAACAGACTGTAGTGTTGTTGTTAACCTCAGGTCGATGTTGCTGGTGTGACCAGTTTGACAGCTCGGGAATAGAAACTGTTCTTGAACCTGGTGGTTCTGGCTTGGATGTTCCGGTACCTCTTTCCGGATGGCAGAGGTTGGAACAAGGGGTGGCTGGGATGTGTGGGGTCTGAGGATATGTTGATGGCTTTTCTCTCACATCGCTTGTCATATATGTCCTCTAGGGGTGGGAGGACAGCTGCGGTGATGTGTTGAGCATTTTTGACCATCCTCTGCAGGGCCTTGCATTCAGCAGCAGTGGTGCTGCCATACCAGACGGTGATGCAGCTGGTCAAATTGCTCTCCACTATGGCTCTGTAGAAGTAGTACAGAGGAGCTGTTGTGGCAGATTGACTTTTTTTAACCTTCCGAGGAAGTGAAGGCGTTATAGGCTTTTCCTGACGATGTGGGATGTGTTGAGTGACCAGGTGAGATCCTCTGATATGTAGACACCAAGAAACTTGAAGCTGCTCACCCTTTCCACCATCGCCCCCTCGTTGTTCAGTGGTGCATGCTCTCTACTTCCCCTCCTGAAGTCAACAATCAGTTCTTTGGTTTCACTGACGTTGAGGGAGAGATTCTTGACAGCACACCACTCTGTGAGGAGCTTGACTTCCTTTCTGTACGGTCCTTCATCATTGTTGTTGATATTGCCTATGATTGTGGTGTCATCTGCAAATTTAATAAAAGTATTGGAACTGTGTTTTGGAGTGCAGTCATAGGTGTACAGTGTGTAGAGCATTGGTGAGAGGAGACAGCCTTGTGGACAACCTGTGCTGTGTGCGAGGGATGAGATGCAGGGTGTTCACCCATCCTAATACACTGAGGTCTGCAGGTGAGGAAGTCCATAATCCAACTGCACAGGGTGTGACTTATTCCAAGAGTGGTGAGCTTGGAGATGAGTCTGGAGAGGATGATGGTGTTAAAGATGGAGTTGAAGTCAATGA
Source organism: Pygocentrus nattereri (assembly GCF_015220715.1). Taxonomy (NCBI): domain Eukaryota; kingdom Metazoa; phylum Chordata; class Actinopteri; order Characiformes; family Serrasalmidae; genus Pygocentrus; species Pygocentrus nattereri. Next base: position 32,547,659 of record NC_051215.1, on the reverse strand, counting down.
ACAGCATTCTTACATAGGTGTTTGTTCCTTCCAGGTGGTTGAGTGCAGTGTGCATTGCCAGAGCAACTGGGTCCTCAATAGATCTGTTTGCCTGGTAGGCAAACTGGTGAGACTCCTCTTTATGTGAGCGAAGATCAGTTTCTCGAAGCACTTCATGACTGTGGGTGTGAGAGCAATGGGGCGGTAGTCGTTCATGCTTGAGATGTATTTTTCTTTGGGATGGGGATGATGGTTGTGGCTTTGAAGCAGGCAGGAACAACAGACTGTGGCAGGGAGATGTTGAAAATGTCCGTGAAGGTAGCAGCCAGCTGATAGGCACACATTTTCAGGACCCGCCCTGGAATGCCATCAGGGCCTACTGCTTTCCTAGCAGAGACCTGTGTCAGTGCTCTCTTCACCCCTTCAGTAGTCAGTGTGAGTGGTGCAGGTGGGGGCTCCTCTGTGGAGAGGGGCAGGGCAGTGTTAGCACATTGAGACTGAGCAGTGGTCTCAAAGCATGCGTAAAAGTTATTCAGGGAGGGAGGCGTCTGTCGTTAATGAAGCACTGACTTTGTTCTTGTGGTTGTTCATGCGTTGGGGGTCCGAGTTAGTGTTGAAGTGGGCTGCAATTTGTATGCTGTACTTGTGCTTTGCAGCCCTGATGCCAGCCTTTAGGTTGTATCTGGCAGCTTTGAGCTCCTTGCTGTTGCCAGATTCAAAGGCTGCATCACGCTCTTTCAGCAGACCGCGGATTTCACTGTTCATCCATGGTTTTGAGTCACATCATCTACACACTTCTTGATGAATCCAATGACAGATGTTGCATATTCATTTACATCAACAAAAGACTCTGTGGTTGCTGCAGTTTTGAACATGTCCCAGTCAGTACACTGAAACAGTCGTGTAAGACTGACTCCATGCCGTCAGGCCACACATGCACTGCTCTCACTGTCGCTTTAACCCGTTTCAGCACCGGCCGGTATGTGGGCTTCATCAGCAGAGAGATGTGAACACTCTTACCAAACGGAGGCAGCAAGGTGGTGCTGTATGCCTCTTCCACGTTCATGTAGATGTGATCCAGTGTGTTTTCTCCCCGTGTTGGGCAGGAGATGCGCTGATGGAGCTTGGAAAGCACTGTTCTGAGATCAGTTTGATTGAAGTCCCCCACGACGATGAGTGCAGCTTCTGGGTCTGGAGACTGCTGCTTGCTGATAGCATTAGCTAGCGTAGTTAGCGCTAGCTTAGCATTGCTTTGCTGAGGAATATACGCAGCCATGACAATAACCACATTAAATTCACCAGGGAGATAATAGGGTCTGCATCTCATCACCATGTACTCCAGATCAGGTAAGCAGAAGTGTCTGACAACAGCTGAGTTGGTGCACCATTGGTCGTTCACACACACACACACACACAGCCCCCTTCCCCTTGTTTTGAGGGATTTGGCCGTGCGGTCCGCGTGTGAGCCCGTGAAGCGTGATAGCCGAGTCCGATATGCTGCTGTGAAGCCAGGTTTCAGTAAAAACAAAAACACAACAGTTCCTGGTTTGGTGATCTGACGTGAGCCTGAGTCTGAGTTCATCCAGCTTGTTTTCCAGTGACCGGACGTTTGCTAGAAGCAGGCTGGGGAGCGGAATCCGAGTTGCCCCGCTTGTGTTCACATTCACAAACCTATGGATGATGTCTTCTGGGCGGAGGCGAAGCAGCATTCGCCTCGGGGGCTCTGGAGCGAACAATAGGCAGCGTGGGGTCAAGAAACAGCAGGCTGAATGTTAAGCCTGTACACTGTTTTCCAATGTCCAGTAATGTTTGCCGATCATACACAATGTTAGACTTACACATTGTGGACAAATAGTAGGTGAAACGTACAAATTACTCAAAAAAAAAAAAACAGACAAAAAACTGCACATTAGCGGAGAGCTAGCCCAGCTGCTGCCATTGCCAGCACTACATGTGAACACATACACTATCATGATCTAATCATGATCACTATCATATCATGATCTCATCATTTTAACATATTTATGTACATAGAACAGATATATGCAATGAGCCCCTTAGAGATCTCAGTCTCAACATCATGCAAAATACCATTCATTCCAAATGAACAGACAGACCGACAAACAACCTGAAACCTAAAAATCTTGTGCATGCCACGGGAATGTGCATCTATTAACAGTAGCTACTATTATCCTTCATATTAGTCGCAACGACAGAAAAAAATCCATTCAAATGATACTTCCAGTAAAGCACATATGGGTTTGTGGTAAAAACATGTAGAACAAAATGTGTACTTTGCGGACAGGCAGTTGAGGCTGGCCTTTGGTTAGAATGGCACAATTACTACTTCCCTACAGAAGCTAAAGAAAGTCAGAGACCTCAGCAGCTGCACACCAAACTACTCATCAGGATGTGCATTCCATATACCGGACACCATGCCCACACACACACACACACACACCCCACACATAAACATGCTCTTATGTGTTATACAAGTTCCGGATGTGGGGTTGTACACATGTGCCATGTATATGTGTGTGTATATATATATATATATATATATATATCCAAAATGATAACTTTACAGGAAAAGACATACTTTACTTTTAATGTATGTAAGTCAGTAGAACCAGATATTTCTTTTGGCCCACTGATCCACTGATCATCAAATTTTCTTTCATTCATCATAAGCTTTCGCTATGTGCGTGTCTATATACATATAAATGTAGAGCAGTGAGACTGCATCCCTCATGGCCATATGGTGAGCAGTGAGGCTCCATTGTTTTGAAGTGTCACCACAGTCTGAAAATCAGTGAGTAACATTAAGAATTGTCTCTACTGAAACAACATTTTTGTTATTAAGTAAAAGTTTCTGTGCCTCAATGAGAATGATTTTATTTGTGCATAGCTGTTCAATGTGGTAAAGTTTTGTTATGATTGTTTTGGTGGTGACAAAATGTAATATTCATTCATTATTGTGTGTTAGTGTGTGTTGTGCTGGTACGAGTGGATCAGACACTGCAGTGCTGCTGGAGTTTTTAAACACTGTCCACTCACTGTCCACTCTATTAGACACACCTACCTTGTCAGTCCACCCTATAGATGTAAAGTCAGAGACGATAGCTCATCTGCTGCTGCACAGTTTGTGTTGGTCATCCTCTAGTGCTTCAACAGTGGGTACAGAACGCTGCCCACAGGACACTGTTGGCTGGATATTCTTGGTTGGTGGGCCTTTCTCAGTCCAGCAGTGACACTGAGGTATTTAGAAACTCCAGCAGCACTGCTGTGTCTGATCCACTCAGACCAGTGCAACACACACTAACACACCACCACCACATCAGTGTTACTGCAGTGCTGAGAATGATCCACCATGCAAATAGTACCTGCTCTGTGAGGGTCCATTGGGGGGGGTCCCCACTGAAGAGCAGGGTAAAAGAGGGATAGCAAAGTATGCAGAGAAACAGATGGATTACAGTCCAATTGTAGAACTACACAGTGCACCTATGTAGTAAGTGGAGCTGATCAAATGAACAGTGAGTGTATAAACAAGGAGGTGCTCATAATGTTATGCCTGATTGGTGTTTATACAGCAGTTTGATTGACACAGAGGAATTGATTGAATGAGAACCATATGCTGTTATTTGTGATGACAGCACATGTTTTTTCAAAATAAGCACCAGTTGCTAAGTAATGACTCACTGTACACTGCAAAACATAAAATAGACACATTAGATAACTTTATACATTAGATAATCTATTTGATGGCAAAGCAACTAAACAAACTAGATCACAGTTTGGTAAACAGGATGGACTGCTGTATCCTTTACAGCCTGGCTGAAAAAAATGATGTTCAGGTTAATTTGGCCAAAACTGTAAAAGCTGATACTGCCTGATACCCAGGTTTGTCTATAGTTTTTCTACAAAGTCAGGATGTTCATGGCTTTATAATGGATAAAAACAAATACATACATACACATGGGACCTGTATGGTTCAAAAAAGTGTTTGGATCAGTGTGTGTGTGTGTGTGTGTGTGTGTGTGTGTGTGTTGGAGTTAAATGGTTGTGTCAAGCTCAGGCCAGAAGCCCTGTCTCAGCTCTTTATGAATGGCAGTAAGCCATGAAGCGCTCTCGTCTCTTCATTCATCCTCAGCTCATCAGCAGCAAGAGCACATTTCTCTTTAAATACTGTTCCACCCAGGCCTGTAATTTACATTCAGCTTAATGTAGACCCCAAATATTCCCCAAATTCAGCAAATCAAAACAACATCCTTCAGCTTGGAGTAATTATGTATTTTTTTTTTATTATTATTTTGTTTGCCACAGACACTATCACTCTCCACCACCCTGTGACTCTATGTGTGTGAGTGTGTGTATGAGGTCACATCTCTGTCCCTCATCCTAATCCTACCCCAAACCTCGACCCAAACACGACAGATCAGAAGGATGAGCAGAATTGGTGAGGAAGAGGAGCCATGACGAGTGAAACCCAACACGACTGAGAGAATGACAGAGGAGGAGAGGAAAAAAGGGAAAAAGAGCAGTTTTAAACCACAGCAGGGTTTGAGTTTTATGGGAAAATTTTTCAGCAAACTCTAGTTCCACAATAGAGAGCCTCTCTTTTCTCTTTTCTCTCAGAAGTGCTCTGTGATTGGAGAAATCTTCCGAATGTAGTCAGAATAGACTTGAAAGTAACAAAAATTAAAGCCACATTTTCTGAACAGAACAACTTCATGATGTGTCAGATATAAACCACACACACACACGAATGCACACATGCTGCTATGCTGTAAAAAGAGAGAGAGAGAGAGAGAGAGAGAGAGAGAAAGAGAGAGAGAGAGAGACAGAGTATAGATCAGCTTAAAATGATATCTAAGTGCTCACCCCAACATTAGGAAGTCATGAGCTTGAACCCCAGCGATGCCACAGCCATCCATAACTGTGTGTCCATTAGGAGGAAGTGTCTAGTGGGACTGTGTGAGAGTAGAAAGAGTCTCAGGTAGAGTGGAAACTGATTAAAAACAATTCTATACTGCTGAGTTTTAACTATGCTAAGAAACTTCCGTTGCTTGAACTCTAGTGTCAAGCTGAGTTAACCCTTGAAAAAAAGTTACCTTATAATTTTGAGGTGAACTGACTTTCAATTTAAAATTTTTTTTGTCTTCCAGATGCAAAAATACACAAAGATAAGAATCAGAATCAAATAAACACATAAAAGGAATTTGTGAGCGTGCACATGCATAACATATAAGACACTGAACAGACCAAACAAGCACACAGACTAATAACAATTACTAAACCTCTTAAATGTCCAGGGCCTGCCGGCAGCCCCAAAGTTTAATTACACACTTCTATAACCTAAGAACAGCTCAACCAGTTTGTTTTGAACTCCCTGTATAGGGGTCAGCAACACCCGGCTCCAGAGCTGCATGCAGCTCTTTTACTGCCCTGTTTTGGCTCCACAGCCAAATTTGATTTTTAGCTAACAATTAAATTATCCTCCTTCACAGTAAAACAAAGCTCTGCTGATCATTCTAACACAGTTTGAATCATCTAGCAGATGGGAGTGGCTGGAAGAAGTGATGTCCAGGATAAGCGGGGTCAGCTGTAATTTTGCCAGTGCATTTCATCACCCTGCTGTTGTAGATGTCCTGAAGTGTTGACAGACGACATCAGATGATCCTCTTCTCTGTTCTGATTACAGACGACATAAACAAACAAAAATAAACACAAAATGTATGAGCATCTCACAGAGGCTGCCATCTGCGGCATCAGCTCAGATCCATGTGGGTTAGGATAGTACAGACATAACTGCATGACTATGGCAGGTCACAAATGAACAGCAAGTTTCTTAATTAAGAGAAATTATCATGATCTGATCAAATATATGTTTCATCATTTAATTCACAATGTTTACCCACACTGCACAAATCTCTTCATTCCCACACGCACACAGGGTTTTATAAGTTAATATATTCTCTGAGAAAATAATTTTTAGCATTCTTTATGAATGTGTACATACTAAAAAGAGAGAGACAAACATAAAGTGAGAGAAGACAGAGAGACATACAGATGACAGAGACAATCAATTGAGACAGAGAGACAAAATAAAAAACATAGCGAGAGAGACATACAGAGAAAGAAGAGAGAGAGAGTGAGAGAGGAGAAAGACAGGTAGAGAGAGAAAGACAGACAGATAACACCTAAAGAGAAAGAAAAAAAACAGCCACAGAGAGAGACACGCAGAGAAAAAGAGACCCAGAGAGAGACATAGAGAGAGAGAGAGAGAGTGAGATACAGAGATAGAGAGATACAGAAATAGAGTGACACAGAGATAGACATACAGAGAGTGAGAGGGGCACAGATACATACAGAGAGAGACATACAGAGAGAGAGGGGGGCACAGATACATACAGAGAGAGACATACAGAGAGAGAGGGGGGCACAGATACATACAGAGAGAGACATACAGAGAGAGAGGGGGGCACAGATACATACAGAGAGAGACATACAGAGAGAGAGGGGGGCACAGATACATACAGAGAGAGACATACAGAGAGAAAGAGAGAGACATATAGAGAGAAAGAGAGAGACATACAGAGAGAGTGAGAGAGAGCCAGAGAGAGGGAGGGAGAGAGATTGATTCTATGATTTGGAAAATGGCAGTGTGTGTGTGTGTGTGTGTGTGTGTGTGTGGTTTTAATTATCTAAACTGCAGTTCTGTGGTTGTGTGTCTGTATCTGTGTCAGTATGTGAGCATGTGTGTGTGTGTGTGTGCACATACTGTGGGTATGTCACTTTGCCAGAATGTCCCATGAGCCAGTGCGCTGACGCCTTACAGCCCTGCCAAAGCAGCCACAGACTCCCCCCATCACTCACTCACACACACATATGCACACACATAGTCTACCCCGAGTCACAGTCTACCCCTCATGTTCATGTCCCTGAAGACAACAGCACATGACATGACAATTTCACACAGAATGCATTTTAACCTTAATATAAGGAGAAACTCATAAATAATTAGACTCATGTCTTCCTTCAGTCATCCAACAGGAAATACAAAAGCTAAGCATCCTCTGCATTCCTGAAAAGATTACTGGACATGTATATTTTAGTCCCCCAGAGTACAAACGATGTAAATGTACCCTCAGAAGTATAACATCAGGCTTGATGCAAATGTGTTCCTCAAATAGCTGTTAAAGCTACACGACCTTCACCTTCCCAGTAGAAAGAGGCACATTTGTACATTTTATTAAAACCAAACATTCTAATGGACTCAAGACAAGTTGTATGGAGTCAATTAACATGTTTACATGCACTCAATAATCCGATCATAATCAAATATCTGCAGTTTTCAGATTATTCAAATGGTCATGTAAACACCATAATCCAATCTAGAGAACTGATAAAGAGAGCTGGATTTTAGTTCAGTAATCAGATTTCTCAGTGCATATAAACTCTTACTCTGATTTCTTTCTCATTTCTCAGTCTGCGCATGTGGGGAACAGCCTGCTGTACTGGAAATAAGCAAGCAGCACTGCTACGAGAGGCAGCAAAAGCTTTTGGAGCGACGCCGAATCCAAATACATTCTCAATTAATTTAAAAACAAAATCCCCAGCATGAAGTTTGAATTTTATGTTACGTTTACATCACGTCTTCTTCTGTGAGTTTATTGGCTGGTTACAAAGTAGAAATCTGGTTACTGTCTGACTCACATAGGACCTGAAGCTTTTACATAATCTAACTATTCAAGTGGAAGTAAATGCATTGATCAGATTACTGAGGGAATCTGATTTTCTGCATTTATCAGATTATTAAGTGCATGTAAACACACTCAGTGTAACTTTAAAAACAAATTGCAATGGAATATGGTACAATTATCTCTCCTTAGTGAAGGTAATGAAAACATACCCCAGTAACAGTTTAATACCTTTTTCTGAAAGTGCACACACACACACACACACACACACACACACACACACACACACACACACACACACACACACATGCACACCCAGACACACACACCCATGCACACACACACACACAGGCACACAAATCTGCAGCACATCAGTCCAGTCTCTGTGTGTGTTCTTGGTTCTTGGCATGCTCTTTCAGATATACAGACAGTCAAAATGGAGCCAAACTATGAATGATCCAATGACAGGTCTGTGTGTGTGTGTCTGTGTGTGTGTGTGTGTGTGTGTGTGTGTGTGTGTGTGTGTGTGTGTGTGTGTGTGTTGGGTGGTGCAGTGTCGTCACTAATGAATACCCTGGAGACTGAGCTATTGGAGAGCAGAGGAAAAGTATTATGGTGCAAATGACATTCAAATATCCTTTAATGCATGTGTGCTATCTCTTCAACACATACGCATACACACACACACACACACACACACTTATGCACATACACATACACACACACACACACACACACACACACACACACAGACAGATGCACACATACACACAAACACATTGCCAGTAGTTGTGCAAAGACCATTTGTCACTTATTCAGTTTCCAGTTTTTTTTTAAGGTATTAGATATAAAATAATCTATCCCAATTAGGCAGGACAGTGGAAGGAAAATATGTGAAAAAACAGGAGTTTCCAAAACTAAGAGCTCAAAAAATGATTAAAGGATACAGAGAAAATGTGACTCCTAATGACCCTCCAGGGCCTGGTAGACCACCAGAACTGACCCCCACAGATAAAAAGTACTTTGAGCTCCACTCTTGCTTCAGATCTGAAAAAAATCCACAGATGTATCTGTCCATCCTTCCACTGTGAGAAGACAGCTCAATAAAACACCATTGCTCTGAAAAGATGTGTAGCTGTGAAGACGCGCCTACTGAGAAAACAGACAAAAAAGAAAATTTGCACCAAGGCCAATGGACTGTCCACTGCAGAGTCCGGATCTCACTGAAAGCGAGCGTTTAAGATGATGTGCATTGTGAGAAGCAGAAAACAGAACTTCTAAGATGGACTTTGGAGGTGTGAAAAAAAGTGTCCTTGTAGATTTTTGCTTTTTGCATTGTATTAAAAATGAATAACTTGTACTTAATGGCTGCTTTGAGGAGACATTCCCATAATTGAAGGGTGGGCAGTGACTTTTTACTGTAGGTCCAGAAAAAGAAAGGGAAATGACCACAGCAGAATGTAACTCTTCACTTTGATTATGAGTTTGAACAAATTGCTTTTGCAGAACAAAGTAAAACCACACAGATCTGCTCAACCAATCTAACCAGTAATAGACACAAACTTCCAAAGCATCTGTGGGCGTGAGTCACAAACACGGCCTTCCAAAGCATCTGTGTGTGTGTGAGTAACATACATAAATTTGGTTGTTTACTGTGACATTCAGCGTCAGATAACGTTTGATGTAATTGAATGCTTTAGTATATGCACATGTGTGTGGGTGCACCTGTGTATGTGTGTGTGTATGTGTGTGTGTGTGTATGTGTGTGTGTGTGTGTCCTACACTGTGAATAACCATGGAGAAGGAGTGAGATAAAAAGAAGAGCCAAGACTGACAGCAACAGCGGGGCAGAACGGAAGGAGAGGCAGAAGAGAGAGAGGAAGTGAGGGAGAGTGTCTCATAGAGAACAAAGGAAGTGATGGAGGTAGAAGAGGAAGAAAGAAGTACATTACCACATATCTTGGGCTGTCAGATACATTTATTTTCACCTTAAACTTAATCTTAAACCCCAAGAACTGTATTAGAGTAAATACACATAAATCTCTATACAGTAAATTGTGATTTAGCGTTAACATATTTCACACCTCTTCTTAGAGCAGTCCAGTGTTCATGGTTCCAATGTGCCATTTAGCAAATCAGTACTTCATGACCAAACTTTAATTACGCACCTCTATAATTTAGGAATAAGTCTGCCAGTTTGTATTGTTGTTCATGTAGTTACTGAATAACAAGCCTTAGAATGTAACACATCTGGAATTATAAAGAGATAATTACAGTCAGTTACATTTAACTGACATTCTTTATTGACAGGGCTGAGTCTCCTCCCTGTTCCTGAGTCCTACGTCAGGCCTAACACCATCCAAAAAAACAGGGTCCCACCTTCTGTATTAGTAAAGATAATGTTTCTAGATGGTGTTTCTAGATGGATGGATGGATGGATGGATAGATAGACAGATAGATAGCAGGACCCTTTTAAGAACAATTTTCAAAAAGGTTCTGTGAAGAACCATATACACATTCTCCACCAATCTGAAAAACCATTTCAACATGCAAATAATGAAGTGGTTTACACTCTTAAAAAAGATTTAGTAAAGAAAATGGTTCTACACAGAACCATGAATACTCAAAGAACACTTTGCATAATTTACAGGGTTCTTTACATGATGAAGGGATTTTCGGATTCATGGAGAACATGCTGTATATGTTTCTACATAGAATCTTTTTGAAAAGTTCTATATAGTACCATACAGGGTTCAGCCCCTGTTACAATGTCAACTAATAACTGTGACTTCTAAGGGCTAAATCAGGTGTGCTGGTAACAAATTCATGCAGGTGTTCATCTCAAAACCTCACAACATCAGTAGCTTGTTTAAAAGCTTGTTACCTTTTATTGAGTGAATATATGAAACTCATGTATGTATTTGAAAGTAAAATGTGGTCTTTGTTTTTTTTTCTCCTGAGACGTCTGCACAGTGTTGTAGACAAATAATAGCTAAATGGTTGATGAAATAATGGTGGGTAAGGGGGGTCAGTGAGACTTGCCTTCGCTCAGAGAGAAGACAGCGCCGGGGGAAAATATGTTGCCGTTTTGTTGCTGGAGCTGTCCGGGCTCTTAGACGGTTCGGAGACAGAAGGTCAGACTGAACATCAGGCTAAGCGGCGGGCTGCAGAAAGAGGCCTTTACACAGGGAGGCCTTTACACTGCGCTTTATCTTCCTTTCTTTTCTTCTCTGCTCTACTTCTCACACCTGTTTACTACAGGAAGCGATGATGTCAGGCTCTTCACCCTGCAGCCATGGGCAGAGGGGAAGAGAGAGAGGGAGAGAAAAGGCGGGAGAGGGGGACAGGGACCGTGTGTCTGTGTTTGAGCGAGAGAGGAGGGTTTATTTATCAGTAATCCCGTTTTTTATTTCCTCCACGTTCAGACTCACACAATGACACTTAACAGCATAAGTTTGTCCTACTCTCTCTCTCTATCTCTCTCTTTCGCCTTCTCCCTCTCTCTCTCTCTCTTTGTTCTCCATCTCTTTCAAAGAAATGAATTTCTCCTCTTTACACGCCTCTGTCTAATTACTTTGGAGAGGAGCGGAAGAAAGAGCGAAAAGAAGGGGAGAAGAGAGGAGAGAGAGGGGTTACATACTAAAAGAGCCTGTAAAAGAATAAGCCGCATTCTTCGCAATAAAGGAATGAAAAGAGGGAAGGGGGGGAGGAAGGCAGGAGAGAGGGAGAAAAAGAGAGCAAGGCTTTGGGGGGTGTGGGAGGAAGGAGTGTGCGCTCATTCCTGTGAGGAAAAGAGAAGGGGGGGGTTTCTCTGAATAAATTAATCAGCATGATTGGCTTTATAGGGGGCAAAATGGTGTGTTCTGACTGGCCGATGAGGATGGAAAAGAATGTGAGGATGTACTGTGATTGGTGGAGAGCATTGTGAGAAAGGGGAGACCCCGACTCAACTCTGTTACTCCAAGGCTACGAGGGCTGACCTTCAACACACATACACACACGGGATGGTCGCACCTCTCCCTGTCTGGAGAGGGGTAATTAAAACTTCAGGGGAAAGTGGGTGAATGAGGGGATGGGGGGGGTTCGTGAAAGTGAGAGAGTGTGTGTGTGTGTGTGTGTGTGTGTGTGTGTCCCTGCTGTGTTAGGCCTGCTGTGTTAGGACAGACATCTGCCTCATTATCAACAGCAATTCACTGCTTGGGCTCAGTCATAATCCAGTTGCGAGTGTGAGCATGACTCCTCAACGAGCCATGAAGGGGCAATCTAATAATTGGAACGCTCCATTAGCTTGATAATTAACCGACAACGCCATTTTGGAGTGTGAAATCACATTAGTGACAGGTATAACAATGAAAATGAATATGTTTCATTAGGCTGATAATGAAACGGGATTAAAACGAGCCCACCTCTGAACTTAGATGAGCTGTCTGTGTGATCTGCTTCTACCAAACTGAAAGTTTTCACTGCTTTGTTTTTAACCTCCTGCTACAACTAAATTATCTGTGTGCCATCGTATTGCATATGTACTACAATTAAATGATGCCTTTGTATAAAAAAACTCTAGCTAGATGTACATTTTAAATCAAGACTTTTAAAGCATGCTTTAGTATGTTTTCGTTGCATTTTTGTTGCAATATAACGCAAACTAGCTAGTAAATATAGTAAACTAGGAAAATATGGGTAAACCAAGATCATACTTATAAAATATAGTTCGAGTGTAGTAGAATTTGTGCCTTAACAATCTCTTAAGTTAACTTTATTGCAACATAAGTTGTTCCAGTTTAGAAGAGATAAACAATTGTAAGCGTAAGTTGTGTTTCCTAACAATATATTTAAATGTAATATATTTATTTTCTAAAAGTATGCTTAAATAAGCTTTTTATTTGCTGAATTTATTTAAGTGTATCGAGTGCTGTATAAAGATTAGATGCCATTTTATACTTTAAAATGCACTTAAACACATTTAGCTGCAGTACAACTTAATAACTAGTGCTGGTGTCTTGGAGTAACAGTGCAATAAGTTGTGTGTGCAGTCTAAAATGAGTGAAATTTAAGTTATTTGAAAAATTATGCTTAATCATCAAAGCTTAATTACAATCTAAGTACTTCTTATATGTTGTTCCAATATAATATATTAAGCATCGAATGTGAAAACATTACAGTGTAAACATTAAAAATACTTACTTTGCATATTGAACACAATTTTGAAAACATAGAACTTTCTCACTCTAATTTGTTTAATTTAGAGGCAAAACCCCATCTAATTCTGCCTTTTAACCCTTTAAATAGATGGCTACAGGCTTCAATTACACACTCCTATAATTTAAGAATAACTCTAAATAATAAGGGACATGCCTGGGATTTTTGAGTTTGTTTTTTTTTTGTTTTTTTTTTAAATACATCATCAAACAAAGGCAAAAATTCATATACATTACTGTGTATTTCCAAATGTTACTGTGTTAATTTCCAAACAAAACAACCATTAAGTTATTCATTTTTCAGTAGATAATTCTGAAGAGATAGTAGATAATCCACTTGTATAAGAACATGGAAAAACAAAGAAAAATGAGTGAAACTAAAGATAAGACGGAGAGAAAATGGGGTGCCTAACAACCCTGCAACCCTGATTGAGCATCAAAACTGTCACCATCAGATAAACAGTACCAAAAGCTTTCATCTCTGAGAGAGAGACGAGAAAATCAAGCTTCGCTTTTGCTTCAGATCTGAAAAAGGTGTTTCTGTCCATCCTTCCACTGTGAGAAGACAGCCCAGTGCTATGAGGCTGAAAGGATGTATAGCTGTCAAGAAGCCCTCACTGAGAAAAGGAAAGAGAAAAAAGATGAAAATTTGCAAATCAAACAAAGAGATCTGGTGTCTCAGAGCTCAGTGTCCTCATGCTACATGCTGAAATCGAATTGAAAGCTTGTGTCATTGGTGGATAGCAATGATTGCTACACAGTGATCAGAAGGCTAAGAAAATGCCATCTTGAAAATGCAGCTCAATAAAATGCAGTTCAATAAATATCCCTTCCTCATTTGTTTGGGTAGGCCTGTGATATCCGTGGCTCCACCCTGACTGGGCTATGGCATAAACAGAATGCCACTGTTGCTATATTAAATCTCATAAATGAGGATTTGTGGAAAAAAAAACCTAACAAGGTCCAGACCTCAGTGTGCTCTTAGCTAGTTTCAGCTATGCTGATAACAGATTATACCAAGTTATTAAAGACGACATCACCAGGGTCTCAGTACAGTGATGTGGTGGGTAGGACGGGGGCTGGAGTTTTTTAGGCTGATTAAATGAACACATCTACTTTGGGCTATAAATGAGGGAAGTGGAGGGAGTGAAGGGTTGTATCACCAACTCAACTATAACCTCACCTGTAATCGGTACAATTTTGTCTTGCAGATATCACAAATACTGGAGTGAATGTAGAAGGTAATGTGAGTGGGTCTGTGAGAGAGGGTACAGTGGAGAAAGAGGGTTTTGTAAGTGTGTGTGAGAGGGTGTGTGGTGCTGTCTTTAAAAAAGGGAGTACTGTGAAAGTGAACTGGGGAGGAGACCAATGAAAACACTGCACACACACACACATACACACACACAGAGTGGTGCTGACTCTCAGAAAGGCCCTGTGTCGAGCCCTGACTCAGTCAAAGGAACGTTTCAGCAAAAGTGGAAAAAAAGGGAAAGAAAAAAAAAACACGCTAAACTTCCCCTGTGGCGTCAGTGAGCTACCTTCAAGGTGAAGGCCGACCGTTTTCACCCCGAACCCCCACTTCAGAGAAATAAAACATACAAACAACTTGGTTCCCAACTTTCAATCTCCGCCCTGCAAATGATAGGACGCGATACTGGCATGAACAAACACCCTGATTACATCAACACTTTTGCTCAATTTAAAATGCTGCTCATTTGAAACACTTTTCATATTTGCTCATTCTCCATCGTGTGATGACGAGAGATAATTAGGCGCTGAAACTCTGAGTGGCGGTGTGTAATGTTTCATTCCACAGCGTCTGTGCATGAAATAAGAGTGTGTTCACACAAGCCCTTCCCTCTGGATGCTCCCCTCATGTCTTACATAGACACAGCCTACGCAGAGAGACAGAGACAGAGAGAGGGAGAAAGAGAGAGAGCTTAAAATTAAAGGCTCAATCATAAAGGCTTCATTAATACTATATTACTCTTTTGTCTTTCTTACACAGTCGTCATTTCCCAGAGACAATCCCAGCCCAGAGAGGTGATGTAGAGTCTTACAGTAAAAAAGAGTGTGCGGAGGGAAAGAGAGCCAGGTGGTGCAGCAGTCAGGCAGCAGTATGTGTGTGCGTGTGTGTGATCAGGGCTGCTAAAAGAATGCGCCGTTGCCTCCATTGAGCAGGGGAGTGATGTTTAGATGGGACTTTGCTGTTATTCAAAAGACTGACATTCAGGTTGAAGGACAAAAACTCCTTAGCTAGCAAGAATTGTTTATTTGAGAGTAATAGGCACCGTTGCCATGGTTACTTCAAATGTGCATAATTCTAACCCTGTGCTACAATAACATGCAACAAAAGGCAACACTTCATGTCTGAATCCTGCATGGTACGAATGTTACAGCACCTTGGGCTCCTTAGGCACATACTGTGACCATCAGAAAAAAAATCCGACAGAATGCAGCTTAAATTAGACCCTGTGCAGGTACAGAGGCAGAAAGCCACATCCTGCTGACGGGCCACTGGGACAGTGCGGCATTGTTCCACCCTGATCAAGTCTTTCACTGCAGTCTACCTGGACCACTTACCTGGGTTTTTTCCAGCAGGACTTCACTAAATGAACAGACCAAATGGAGCTTTCAGGAAAGGCTAAATATTGTACAGCCTTCAACAAACTTCTGTTCAATCTCTATTGCTACACAACACTCAGTGCACTCAAAAAGAGAAATTATTGTAAAAACCTAATTTAATAATGCTACACATTTACATTCAATCAAACAGAGCAACATAGTCTTTTTCTTATCTTAACCCTTTAAAATGATTAGGTTATAGAAGCATGTAGTAAAATCTTGGTCCTGCTGGTAGGCTTTGGCCATTTAAGGGGTTGACATAAAAAGAAACTGCAGTAATCATAAGCACATTTTCGGCTTATAAGTCAAACAACTCCTTTTATTTGTTTTTAGTTGTTTTACTTACACTAAAATCAATTCAGGTTTACACTGCACATTGATACAGAGCCACATGCAGCTCTTTTGCAGCCCTGTTGCAACTCCACAGCAGAATTAGACTTTTAGGTAAAAAATAAAGTAATCATCCTTTGCAGTAAAATAAAGCTTTTTGACAATAAACAATCTTAAACACTGGACTTAATGTATAACTGCTAATTCACCCTTTAACCCTGAGGGTTTGTGCACAAACTGCTGGTCACCATAGAAACACAGACAACAATCTCGCCTAGCTAGTAGCTAACAAAGAGGCAAACAGAAAGATTCAAGATGAACATCAATAATTCAGAGACGAATGGAATTGGAGACCAGCTGGTTTCCTGATACATTTAATCTGCAACAAGAAGCTATCAAAGACAAAAAAGTCGCAAAGCTGAAGTCAGCTTCTCATTCTAATTTTCATATTCCACATTATATGGTGCAACAGTTAGCTACACAGTGAGCTACATTCTACATCATTTAAGGAGGAATGGGAAAATTTGAACAAATAGCTGGCCAATGAGGAGCTGACTTCCGCCTTGTAAAATGCCTTGTAAAAAAAACATTCTGGCCTTGTAAAAAACAAAAACGTTTCCTGCTGGAGATGCACGGAAAAAAGATTTATGTAACGCGCAGTGATGAGGAGATGGACGCATGTGCGGAGAAAAGCAAGATTTATTACGGGCAAATCCAAAATCAGGGTCTACATGGTCTATGGTCAGAGAGCCAACACGAACATAAGGTGAGACGGACATAATGAAAATAACATACACATATCCAACATCAAACAATCAGCACAAAGACCAACATACACCCATTCAAAGACCTGCAACCACACAGGGGAAAACATGGCTGAAATACAACAGGGCTAACAAGGGAAAACAGGACACAGGTTGAAACACAGGTGGGAACAATCAGGGGCAGAGCCACAAAACAAGGGGCCGGACTGGGAACCAAAACAAAAAGCACATGGACTAGACCAAAAAGCAACACAAACACATGGACAGGACTGGGAGGGGCCAATCGTGACACTATAACTGAGCTAAAGTTTAAAGTAGAGCTAAGTAAGTCTTGATTTTCATTTATATTATATTTTTAGCCTTTACTATGACATAAGCACATGCTGAGACATATTTACAGTCAAGATGGTGAAACATTACTTCAGTAAAATGGACCTTGTGGCTCCCGAGGTGGTGAGACTTTTGTTGAAACCTGACACAATGGCTCTTCTTAGCATTTGGGTTCCCGACCTCTGGCCTCTCCACACTGAAGGTATTGGAATTGCTTCAGTCTGGACTGCTTTTGGCACAATACATGGCAGGCAATACATGGTGCTTTTGAACAGGTTGGTTGGGATAGGGTCCAGCTGATCTTGTGCTGTTTATCTCCAGGCTGATGTGATGTGCTTGATGCTGATTGAGCATGCTGTCTTGCTTGTTGTCATGTTTTCGTGTGCACCTCATGGGCCTGACCTGTAACTCACAAACTCACAGTTTAGCAAGGTGAAGGTTCTCCACAATGGAGAACGATTAGTGCTCAGGAACCTTTTGTGTGCATGATTTGAATGGAGGAACTTGCACAAATAACGGGTATGAAACTAATTAAGATATAAACAATATTTATTTCATCAACTAGGTTGTAGGCAAAAAAGCAGCAGGGTGCTTGGAAGAGTGGAACTTCAGCATCAGTGACACAACGTGTAATAGGGTGATGAATAACAGTATCGCCTCCCAGCTGGCAGAACCACACAACCCTACTGGATTTGACAGTTTTATTTTCCAACCTATTGTTTCAGGCACATACTAAAACTGTTTTGGCCCTAAAGTGCCCAACAAGTGGACAAAACATGTGGGCTCTGGCATTATTCCCAGAGCAGCACTGTTACAAATATTTTCACAAATATTTACCGGTGTGTTTTTCTTCAAAATAAACCTGTTTAGTGTCAATATGTTCAGTGTTAATATGTTCGGTTCTTGCAGACCAACAAAGGAGATACGCTCATGTGAATTAAAGCATTTAATGTTAGGATTCTAAAGCTAAAGCTAAAGAAAGAAAGGAGCATCTCAAGGGTCTATACTGAGCTATATTCAAGTTTTCATCAATATTTAATCAATGCACATATTCACTTTCTTTTGCTGCAATAAAAGTGAACAACCATTCCAAGCCAGTTAATATTTCTTAAAAATTCTGTCTCACTCATCCTCAAATGATGCGCCTTTAACCAGATCTTCAAATAAACATCTTTTTAAAATAGAGAACTTAGTCTATCCACTGTTCTGTTTGAGTGAATAGATCACTTAAAAAAAGAACAAGCCCTTTAACTGCATGCCTCTGAAGGGAACTTTGAACAGTCATGACACAAACAAACAATAAACAGAAATAAGTCAGTTGGTGTCAATCATTTAATGTTCATAACAGATTTATTTTGTTCCCTTGATGAAATATAAATATGAAATCCCTCAGATAAAGAGCACTTTTAAGTAATTTTTTTAAAAGTCTCTTGAGATTTGAAGCTAAAGTACATTTTTTCTAAGCATCAACAACTACGAAGCTAAAGTCCCATCTATCTAATAACACAGCCGGCTCAATAGCATTCATTCCCTAAATCCATGCTGCCTTTGACTGCAGCACTGAATTGTGCGTGCTGTACAGAGACTGGAACGCACTTCAAAAGGGTCTGAGCTAACCAATTTCAAGCATGCATTTCCCCTATGATTACAGCCTTTGTTGCTATGCTATATTCCTCCAGCTCCTTTAAATGGATGGCAGTCCAAAGCTGCCATAGGCATGACTTTTTTAGAACACTGACTAAATAAGCGGGAGAAGACGTGTTATTTCTACTTTTCATTTCAGAGCTCATGATTCATGCTGAAATTCAGTCTGATCTCCATCCTTCTCAGCAGGACCATCTTACTGATGTCGACTGAAACTGTCTTCAGCCAGTTTTCATCTTCACTGAGAGTGTAGACAGATTTTCTTCTGTCTTTGTGATGTAAAAGTGATCTTCTAGTGTTATTCTGCACTCACTTTGTGTTCAGTTTTTTTTTTTAATTTTAGGCTTCGATTTAGTGAACTAGTACACTGTATTGAAGTGATGGATCAAAGTAACTTGATTCAAATGTGTGTTCTATTTTGTGGTTGAATATAATTTATTACATTAACACAATGTTGCCCTTTAGTTCAGTTCACCCGTTTTTAGCAGCATCTGCTTTGGTGTGATGTATTTTATTCTAGTGGAAGTTATATACACATTTGAAGCAAGTAAATTTATCACTTTTTCAGTGGTAACCATCTGGTTATCTAAATTTAATATATCATTGATTAACCCCCCAGCCCCTCAGAGAAGGTCCAATGTTTTCTAAATTCTAAATTTTGTTCATTTTTATTTAATTAACACATCTAGCTTACTGTATTTAAGCTACAAATAAGGTAGCAATATTCATTGCTAATGTAAGGGTGGGGAGCAATGATGACACGGACGCATGTGCGAAGACAAGCGAGAGTTATTAAGGGCAAATCCATAATCAGGGTCGAGACGGTCCATGGTCAGAGAGCCAACACGGAGAGCAGGAGGGACGGACATAACGAAACAAACACAGAATTCCAAACAATACACACCTCAAACATCAAACAAATCAAGCAGTACATAAGGCAAAATTAACACAGGATAAACAGACTACAGAGGCCAGAAGAAACACCAAACAAAACAATTCAAACCATACATCAAACAAAGCATATCATATCAAACAATACTTCGAACAAATCAAACAACAACCAGCACTTGACTAGGGAAAACACAGGGCTCAAATACAAAAAGGGATAACGAGGATTCACAAGACACAGGTGGAAAACAGGTGGGAACAATCAAGGGCGGAGTCAAGAAACAAGGGGGCAGAAGTGGGAGGAAACAAAACAAAGAAGCACATTGGCATGTAAACAAACACACATGGAAGACTGGGAGGGGCCAATTGTGACAGCTAACTTTTGGTTGGGGAAAAAAGGGTTAAAATCCTGAAATGGCCAGCGTAAAATTGTCAGTTTTTGTTTTTTTTCCCCTGTGGTTTCTGAATAGATACAGTCAAGTTAGCTCCTCCAAAAGGAGCTGGACAAAAGGCCTTAGGGCACAGGTATCCTTGCTTTTTACACTTTCACTACATGAGTAGCACTAGTCACATAAACACTCACATAGCTATTGTCTATCTTGAGAGTTAAGATAGTCTTATCTCTTAAGGGGCAGTTAAGGACTGATAAATCCCTGATCGCCACTGTAAGTTGTTTCCATGTATGTTTGCAGTTTCGATGTCTAAGTGTCAGTGATTTCAGGCTGGCTGTTCTGGAAAGCTTGCTTATCATTGTGAAGCAGTATAGAAATGTCATATCAATGTGGGTAGTGGCGGACAAGCTCTATCAGCTTCTATTCAAATGTTTCTACCATGGTCGCCATTGTTTATGGTTTGTTCAGTGTGCTACAGATGTCACTGATCATTTACCCTGCCATTGTATCTGTATAATGTGTCACATTCATTTTGGAGAATGTAAACTACCAGTGTTTCAAAAGAACATGAGCTCTAGTGTAGCCATGTTTCAGTTAGTTTTAGAAATGGAATATGTAAAAATAAAAATATTTGTTAATATCTGTTACGTTAAAAATATGGAACGTCCTTTTCAAGCTTCAGACGTCCATGTTTAACCCTAGATGCCCCAAAAGATCTGCACCACTATTAGTTTAGCATTTAGATACTACTAGAATAGCCCTACTATAAACTTGGGTTTTGACAGCTATAGCCCAAACTGAAGGTCAATGTCTATTAGTCAAAGGTCACCACTATAAAAAATCTCAAGCTTATTTCTTAACTTTATTATTCAGCAACTACATTGGAAAGGCAATTTGACAACATTTTGCATCTATCAGAAGGTCCTGGTCATTTAAGAGGTTAAGCCCTTACAATCCCAGACTTATTACATACTATATTCAGTAACTACAGGGACTTCAGCATAAACTGGCTATTCTTAGGTTATATAAGTTTGAAATAAAACTTTGGGTCCTGACCATTTAAGGGGTTAACTGAGTCATTTTTAGGGGGCAGTTATGGGCTGGAGGTTAGGGAACCAGCCTTGTGATCGGAAGGTCGCCGGTTTGATCCATTTGGCTGACAGTACGTGACTTTAGTGCCCTTGAGTAAGAACCTAACCCCCTAACTGCTCCCCAGGTGCTGTGGATAGTGCTGCTATCCATTATTGTTGTTACTTCCTTTGACATCAAAAAATAACAGCCATTGCTACGTTTTCATCAAACTCATATCAGAATAAAACATCTCCTTTTCTACTAACAAACACAACTATCACTGGGGAAAGTTCAGAATCCACACTCACCACAGACCTTCTCTGCTTGTTTCAATGAGCTTAGAGTGAGAAACATTTGAAATCAATTTACAACATGCTTTCATTATCACCAACAATAATGCAAATGCTAATACAAATCAAGCCGGGTTGCAGAGTGACAACATCAAGCATAACATTTGAACATTTCACATTGAAGGACTGGGCATTTGATTGGTTTGATTTGGTTGAAATAAGCATTAAATGGTACAATCTCTGTCAGCTGAGGGAAGACATAGGTGTATTACACCTATAGAGGAAATACACAGATCGACACACATGCACACACATGCTTTTACAAAAGATAAATTGCAGAAACATTCCTTACACGAAATGTCACAGATTTATGGTACTCCTGGGATACCACTTCTAAGAACAGGTCCAATACTGGGCACTGCCAGCGTGTCAATACACACACACACACACACACACACACACACACACACACACACACACAAACGTACACACATTACAATGAAAGCGAACACAGGCAGTATCATAGTGTTTTCTCTGTGTGTGTATGTTTGTGTGTGTGTGTGTATGCATATGAGTGTAAAATGACATAACAAATGTGAGCATGTGTTAAAGAATGCCAAATTATCTCTTTTGTGTGTGTGTGTGTGTGTGTGTGTGTGTGTGTGTGTGTGTGTGTGTGTGTGTGTGTAGCTCCTGTGTGATGCAATTTTCTGCATTTTACAGCTGTTGCACTGGAAAGGCTTCTGTTTTGCTCAAGCCCATTAACTTTAACAAGCAAACACACACACACACACACACACACACACACACACCAAAGAATTAAACAGCTGATAAGCTCAAAACTATGCAGGAGCTCTGATTGGAAAAGTCTGCATGATGCAGTGAAGTTTGCTGATGGAGATGTTTGAAAGCAGTACAAGAGTGCAGGGTGCATGACCTCTAATCCAATCGTCCATCACCCAGTGCATTCTGGTCTCCAGCTCAAATACTCATTCTCTTTTATATGTGGTATCAGCTTTTTAAAGGCGTAAATCTTCAAACGAAGATACATGGTCCACTTACAAACACATTCTTTCGTAGCTGCTCCTGTGAGGTTGAACAAGCTTTCAATAAAGATTTAATTCAACCTAATAAGACTCCATACATAATGTTGAGTTTTCAGTTTGTTTATTTTATACTTTATTGATCCTACAAAGGAAATCTGTCATTATGACTATGCCCAATCTGGGAGCTGCGTAGTGTCGTCAACAGAGCAGCACTACCTGGGGCAGTGGGAGGTTAAGAGGCTCAACCAGGTATACCCAGTCCGTCCTGAGATTGTTCCAGTTGCTGGATCACCTCTGATAATAGTAGGCTACAAGCTTAGCTATGGAACAGAGCTAGACTAGTTTGTTGTAGTTAATTGAAACCAAGCAAGTTGGAAACAAAATTCTAGTGGAAACTTGATTAAAGACCAAATATTTCTGTGCATAATCAATGTTGTGTGAATGTTCTGTGCTTAAGCAAAAGTTGTGTAAAGTTCATTCAACCTGAAAACAATTGATACAAAAGAACCAGTGGCAAACGGTGACTATCAGAACTAGGACTTCAGTTTGGTCCACAAAAGTCATGAGAAAAACATACATCTGTGATAAGCTAATATCAGTTGAGATTTAATTCCTTGGGGTTTTTTACTAATATGTTAGCAGGTTTAGGACCTTTTTTCTAACAGTGTAGAGCAGCTGCTGCTGTTTTTCATTTCTAACAACTGATTAAAACCATGTTGGACTATGGTTCATAGTGACAGTCACTGACAAATCAAGAGCTCCCAGATGCCCTGAAGTGAAATCTTTTTGCTTGCAAATATTGGACCTGCCCTGTGGAAATAGAATACCTGATTGATTGATTCCACTGTCACTTCCTAATTACATTGGTGGTTAATCTTCTGAAGTCCTAAACAAAGGGAGAGTTATCTTGGCTGCATCTGTCTTAATTTCATTGGTAGAAATAAAAATTTGACTGGACAGATTTAACCCTTTTTAGATACCGACCAAACTTAACAATTAAGTAGGAAAAATTCTGCAATACTTGTTTGTTTAAATACAAAACGCTTGATGAGTAAATTAAGTAAAATGAATTAAAAATTACAGACATGAGTGTTCCCCATTGGATAAAATACAGTGAGGTTTGAAATGTAATAGGTTAGTTTAAGAGAACTGAAGGGACACAGAATCAATAGATTTCACTATGTTCTAAAAGCTTTAATTAACATGACTGTAAAAACGCTAAATTTACAGCATCTCATCACATAAACACACTAAAAATAAAATGATAGAACAGAGCATTAGTCTTTCACACACTCACACAACTGGTCACTGCCTTTGCCAACCACTGTAAATATTTAGAGGTCAGCAGTCACAGAGAGGAAAATCAAAGCCTTCGTTTGTGTGTGAGTGTGTGTGTGTGTGTGTGTGTGTGTGTGTGTGTGTGTGTGTGTGTGTGTGTGTGTGTGTGTACCCAGAGAACTGCTCTCACTTTCAAAGAGTTCTCTTTAATGCTCTACACTGACAGGGAGAGAAAGCAGTTATCTGTCTGGTGTGTGTGTGTGTGTGTGTGTGTGTGTGTGTGTGTGTGTGTGTGTGTGTGTGTGTGTGTGTGTGTGTGCGTGTGTGTACTTATCTGTATGATGTGGGTGCCACAGCACTCAGGGCACCACATTAATCAAAATGTTAGAAAAACGTTTCCAGTTAAAATAAACAACATGACCCAGAGCGCAGTGTGCGAGACAGCAGCAGCAGCACAATCTTTGCAGTATCACTTTCTGCACACTTTTCTCTGCCTTTCTCTGCTCTGAGCTCAAAGACTAGGGCTCAGTTTAGTGGGGTGGAACCACCTCTCTGAAGAAAAAAAAAACATAGCCTGAATGAACCAATGAGCACAACAACAAAAGCTACATTCACCTCGCAAAACTGCATATGGGTGAGAGAGGAAAGTGTAAAAGCTTCATTCTGATTTACACACAGAAGTGTAACCCTGCACACAGCAAATCACTGCAGATGCCATTATGTCCCTGAGGGCATTAACAGAAATAGTAAGTTTGCTCAGTTCTACCTGTGCCCTGTATTACGTACATCCCCCACGGCCTTGAATACAACCCTGTGTGTGTGCGAGTGTGTGTGTGTGTGTGTGTGTGTGTGTGTGTGTGTGTGTGTATGTATGTACATATATATATAAATACTGTACATATTATTTAATACATTAAGTCCACCTCCTCCAGCTCCAATTACCATAAATGTGCATTGTGCAGTTCTATATTACAACAACAAACTGTTTCTATACATACTTTAATAATTAGCCTCTTTTCACCCTGTTCTTCAGAGGTCAGGACCTCCACAAGACCACCACAGAGGAGGTATTATTTGGGTGATGCATCATTCTCAGAAATGCAGTGACACTGGTGTGGTGGTGCCATATTAGTGTGTGTTATGTTGGTTACAAGTGTATCAGAAACTGGAGTTTTTGAACACCTCAGTGTATCTGCTGGACTGAGAATACCAACCAACCAAAAATATCCAGCCAACAGCATCCTGTGGGCAGCATCCTCTGACCACTGATGAAGGACTAGAGGGTGACCAACACAAATTGTGCAGCAGCAGATGAGCTATCATCTCTGACCTTACATCTGGGTGGGCCAACAAGATAGGTGTGTCTAATAGAGTGGACAGTGTTTAAAAACTGCTGTATCTGATCCACTTGTACTAGCACAACACACACTAACACGCCACCATCACGTCAGTATGACTGCAGTGCAGAGAATGATCCACCACCCAAATAATAGCTGCTCTGCGGGGGACCAGTGGGGGTCCTGACCATTGAAGGACAGGGTAAAGGATAAATTGTCCTCTGTGTTGTCTATTTCTTTTCTCAGTGAAGGCTTCTTGACAGCTACACATCCTTTCAGAATCATAGTGTTGAGTTCTTCTCACAGTGGAGGGATGGACAGAAACACCTGTTTTTTTATTTTTAGATCTGAGACAAGAATGGAGCGTGACTTTCTCCTCTTTCTCAGAGATGAAAGCTTTAAGATGTCTGATGGGGAAAGTTTTGGTGGTCTAAAAGGTGCACCGTTATTATGAGCCCCATTTTATCTATATCTATTATGCAGCTGTTTAATCTCAGAAATACAGTGTCTCCTTAAAATTAATAACTTGTAATTAATGCCTGTTTTGACTGGAAATTAGCTAAATGCAGGGTGGTCTCTAAGTTTTGCACAGTATTGCACATATATCTGTATATATGTTTATGTGTATGTCTATATGTGTGTGTGTTTATTCTATTGTGGCAGAAGTCACCCGCGCTCTCTCTCTCGGCTGGCCCTCTTTCTGGAAGCTTACTATATAATTTACTCGAAGCCAACCAGTCGCTATTTTTTCCGACCACTAATTAATTATAATTCTGCAGTTTCATACAGTCAGAGAAAAGGCATGCAAAAACCTACCAGGCGAGTTCAGGGAGAGAGTGAGAGTGAGAGATTGAGAGAGGGACAGGGAGGGAGAGGGAGAGGGAGAGATGGCGAGAGAGAGAGAGAGAGAGAGAGAGAGAGAGAGAGAGAGCTCTTGTGGTTTTGTGTTAAAGCATTTACCCCGCCTGTCATCTTTGTGCCTTTGACACAAACTCCCTCTCCAGGCCCTTAACATACTGCAAAACTGCTTACAGCCACAGCAAGACAACCTACTGAGAGAGAGGTGAAATCAAACAGAGGAACCTCAAAAGGCCCCTTTCAGTCCAGCCGGAGCGCAGTCGAGTCCAGGAGAAATCTGCAGTGGGAGATTGTGCACACATCTTTAGATCTTCATGTCATATTCATGCCTCGTGCCGGAAGCTTTTTTAAAAGAATGATATTAATCTTAATTATTTTATTTTATTAGTTATTAATTAGTATTATTAATAACACAACCTTCAAACCAAGCAAATCTTACCCATGGAAAACAGAGAAAATACAGATGTTTTGTTGTTTACTGCCTCAAAATGATCTCACTGGTTCACAATGTAAAGAATGTAAACATAGTTAAAAATAACTGAAAAATAACTGAAGATAAACAGAAAATAAAATAAAACTGGCCTTCATGCAAAGTAATAACTTCTAGCTTTAATAGTAATATTCTCTATGAGGACCCTCCACTCCCAGCAAAGAAATGAGGCTGAACAGTACACTTTTTTCACATCTAGAGGTGTTTCTATTTTTGATTATTTTCAGCAACTTTCATAACACTGTCCAGATCTCTGGTACTTGATACTTTTCAGCAATTTGTATGTTTGATAGTTATTAGGCAATTTTCTGTTCATGGCATGATATAATGAATGTTTCTCCACCGTGCAGCGCAACCATTACAGAGCCAGTCGGGCGTGTATTTCCAGCTCATTGTTGAAGTGTAAAATAGGTTTAAGTGCAGACTGTTTTGTTTCTCAGATTCATACTAGGAGCCACAAGTCTCCTTTCTTCAGACATTCATTAAAACCTCAGCTCCAGTTTCAGACTCAACACAACAAAGTTCAAAAAGCATCAATCTCAGCCTGAGGTTTCTCATCGTGTGTAAAATATGCTAGCTAGCACGATTTAACCAAACTGCTTTTGCTTTTCTGGGAAGGGAACTGGATGACAATGACTTCAAAGTAACATCGTAGCCATCAGCTTGTCTTAAAGAAGGATGGACACTGCAAGACATTCTGAAATTGGCTATGATTAATTGATATACACTCAAAAAAACATAGAACTGACTCTTGTGCGTATTAAGAAAAAACGGTTGATATCAATTGAATAGATTTTCAAAATGTACTTATAAGTAATGGCATTGAAAGAGTGCAACTATCCCAAGTGTTAAATCAGTCAATCAAGTCAAATAAAAGAGTGAATTGTGTCTCAGGGAATTTCCACATGGTATCATGGACACATACCCAAATAAACAAAGTCTGTTATGCTTAAATTACCCCAAATTACTCAACTATTTTGTATTAGGGGAAGTTTTCTGATGATTTCATGTATTCAAATGAGATCATAGAGTTAAATTAAACTACTGATATTCGGTCTGTTGCCATAAGCCGCTGCAGAGATTGGCACAGGATTTTATTGGTTTTATTGGCTGCTGGCTCCATCTATTTGCATATTGGACATGTCTTTCCATTTGCTTTACTTATCAAATTTGTATGATCTTTCCTGTGTTTCCCCTAGATGTGTTTTTGAATATTATATTTTGGTTTATTGCTTCAGCTTGTAATCGTGAAAATGTATTATTACGTTCTTTATTGGTGAGTGTCTAAACTAACTGGGCACAACTGCGACCACTTCTAAACCAACTTTTATAAGACAAGTTGGACCAACCTAAGCTAACTCAAGTAAGTCACATTGGAAATAACATAGAGTTTAGTCAATTTAAGTAAACTATGTTGGATAAATAAAATTACTTTTTTGTTGAAAGAAATTGATTATCTTGTTTTTATATGCCTCCCAGAATCCAGGGAAGTTCAGGTAAAGAATGAGTTTAAGTGTAGATTATTTCATCAATTAAAATAAACTATATCAAAAATTAAGTCTGAGTTCTGTGACACTTTTGGCTAACGTTAGTGTAGCCTGAACCTTAAAAAAGTTAGCAATGTGTAACGCTGGGGAGCGATGATGAGACGGACGAACAGGAGGGACAGACATGACAAAAAATGAACACAGGATAAACAGACTATGGAGGCCAGAATGAGCACCAAACAAAACAATTCAAATCATACATCAAACAAAGACCAGCAAACACATGGGAAAACACAGGGCTTATATACAACAGGGATAACAATGGTTCACAAGACACAGGCAGAAAACAGGTGGGAACAATCAAGGGCGGAGTCAAGAAACAAGGGGGCAGAACAGGGAGGAAACCAAACAAAGAAGCACATGGACATGTAAACAGATGCAAATGGAAGACTGGGAGGGGCCAATCACGACATAATGGTAGGTTTGCAGCTGTTATGATCTCTGTTTGTGTTTTGATACAAATCTAATTCAGAATGACTTCACTGTGAATGTTTGGTTTCCTCAATCTATATGAACTCCCCTCTAGATAGTGGGTCCAGTCCTTCTGGAAAAATGCATAGTCCATCCATCCACACTTTGCGACTACTCGTCAGCTGTCTTAACCATTTCATGCATAAATTAGTAGAAATAGTTTTCAGATTTTTTTTTTAATTTTCATTTTACACAAAAATCACTTTTATTAAAAAGTTATTGAACTGTCCTCACATGTGGACACCATGCATTAGTGGAGTAAAACAAAGGAAGAACAGACAATTTAAAAAAAACAACATAAAAATGATTTCTAAGTGTGTTTGTATCTTTCATTATATCCATCAGGTTTTCATTGTAATATATTGTAAAACTAATATTTAATACTAATATTAATAAGAATTTATTAACTTTAAGCTTCTTTTTCTTGGTTAAACAGCATTTTAAAAATGAATGAATCTAATGTTTTTTCACCCCCCCACACACAGAAAATGATAAAAACTGAGACCTGTTTTCCTGAATGCCTTCCCTTTGTATCACAACATGTTACTTAACACATCCATCATCCTACATTTCTCGCTTCAACGGTCATCACCCTTCTCCTGGACATCTGCTGCCCTGCAGAGTTTTGCTTAACCTTAATCCACTACACCTCATCCATCTAATTATTGTCTTCAGAAGTTCTTCATTAGCCACATCAAGTGGGTCAAGAAAAGAGTTCCCCAGGAGGAACGTGGGTGACCACAGAACTCTCATATAATTATAGTTAACATATTAGCTTCAAAATACCTACTGAACCATTTGGAAAAGTTACTGACTTGTAGGCTTTACAGGCACAAATTCAAAACACTCTGGAAAATAAGTGGGAGGCATTTTCCCCTGTTGTACCCTGCTGTTCTATACTATGTGGAATGAGCAATAGGACTGTAAGTATATGCAAAAGTCATGCAAGACTAATCACTGATAATACAGTTTCACACAAGTTTTATTGGCAGCAGGGTTAGGGTGTCGTTTAACAGGATTAGCCTGAGCGGCTTTTCTAATCCATCAGTCATTAATCCTTTACAGTAACAATAGAGTAAACCCAATCAAAGTGATTACTGCATGTACATCTGGAGTCTTTAGACCAGTTGGGCCAGCTGGCTTCAGTTTTAATCTACTGTTTCACTGCATTTAAGTCATATCATGAGGCTGATTTTGCCAACGCTATCCTAGCATTGTAAATAGGCCCTTTTTGACAGCCAGCAAACATGTGGTACAGAATCTTCATCTTGATTAAGAATAATTCTCCACCTCTTAATATAAAAGGCAATTAGTTCCTAAACCACTTGAAACCACTCCCTACAGAATAAAACTCTCCATAGTGTTGTCTGATATTATCAAGATTGTTAAAAAATACAGTGCGGAGCAAAACTTCATCTTCATTCAAAAGCTTGAATCAGTATTTTTTTGGGTTATTTTCTAGAACTGTCAAATGATTGCATTAATTTGTGTACTTAATCGAGATTAATCATAGTTGGATTACTTACACAAGCATTTTGTTATAACAATGTTATAGCATGTTGACACACATTTCAATGAGACATGTTCATAACTGAACATCAATACTGTGATTTCCAAAGGGCAAACTCAGTTTAGCCTTGGCAGCTGGGATTCACTTGTAATGGTTCAAGGGGTCAAACTAGGCAGATGTATTAAAAAAATATAGTTTAAAAAAAAAGTGGCAGTAATATTTTATTTCACAACTTTGACAGCCCAGTAAAACCAATTTGGTTGCACAATATGATGCTGTAGTAGTGAGAATAAAGTTATAATTAACGACTTCATGTAATCAAAATACTTTAATCCTTTAAAACTGCAGACATCTTTACATGCTAATTCTTATTATTCAGTAAGTGAACAGCGCAAACAGTTATTTTTAGATCAAAGATGTGTGTAAAAGTTTAGACCTGCTGGTCAGTTCCGGTCATTTAATGGTTCAAATATGAACAGAAATATCTTAAATAGCCTAAAGCGTCTAGCTTAAAATATGTATTATTTATTTTGTACAGGTATAGTTATTATTGAATAAGCAAAACATTAATATGACGGGTGAATCCAAACCTCTGAATGATAGTGCACTTCAAACGAACAGAAGAATCACAGACAGTCAGTCGAGGGTGTGGATATTCTGTGTGGTGTGTTTGACCCTGAAAGGAGCTTACGGAGTACAGGCTGCCCCACCCGCTGGGTTAGTGACTGGAGTGCTGGGGTGCAGTATGAGCTCACACAGGCCTGTTCTGAAGCTCACAGGGTGAAATCAAAGCGAGGCTGTGGTGTTCTGAGAGGATTCTCCGGTTACTCTGGACTCCGTGAGCTGGGGCCATGCTGGAGGGACCCCACGACCCACTCACTCTCTAGTGAGCACCCAGGGCACGGCAAAGACACACAACCAGAGTGTCAACAAAATAAGCCTGGTGTGCGAGTGTGTGTGTTTGTGTGGTTATGGGTGTGTGTCAGTGTTCTCATGAAGTGTGTTATCCCCATTTTGTTTTATTTGCTAAAATCTCCCAGAATGCAGTGCTTCTTAAGTGTCCAAAGTGTTAGTTATGTGTGTTTTTAATGGATATAAATGCACAGGCTGTTAGAGCTCAGTAAACCTCTCTTTTATAGACATTCAGCTTTTTCCATCCCAACACAGCAGTACCTCCAGAGAGAGAGAGAGAGAGAGAGAGAGAGAGAGAGAGAGAGAGAGAGAGAGAGAGAGAGAGAGAGAGAGAGAGAGAGAGAGAGAGAAACATTGAAAATATTTACTCTGTAAATCTCCACCACTGACACATTCGCTTAACTTATAGTCACATTTTTCTTTCTCTTTGTCCCTGTCTGTCTTTCTCTCTCTCTCTCTCTCTCTCTCTCTTTCTACCTTCTATCATAAACACCTTTGTATGCAGTTATTCATGGCTATATGAATGAACCATAAAGCCCTGTCTTAGGCAAAAATTTAAGTATCTCTCTCTCTCTCTCTCGTGCTGTGTCGCCCACTGTCTCTCTCCTTGTTTGTGTCTCATAATGGTGCTATAAAGTAAATATGTGTTGTTTTTCTCATAGTGGTTATGGCTCATAAACCACAGAGGCAGGAAGAGGACACAAGTTTTTTTTTCAGCTTGCCCTTTCTTCGCTGACACTTTTCTCATTTAACTTGCTTTTGCAGTGTACATTTCTCAACTGGCACAATCCTGGCACACTCACACACATCTTTATGCGTTTTCTTTTTATTCTTTGAGATTTTCTGTCATGTCAAATTAGTTCTAGTTCCTAAATAGTTCTTGGCTTGCATGTACATTTCCACACTCTTGAAAATAAGGGTGCTAAAAAGGGGTTGTTGGGAGTTGAGCCACAGAAGGGCTACTTTTGGTTCCACAAAGAACCTTTTATGTTCTCTTCTAATTTTGTACATTAGACATGTGAGTGTGAAGAACCTTTGTAAAGTTTAAAGAACATCCATATAATGTAAAGCAGGGGTGTCCAATCCAGGTCCTGGAGATCTTCCACCTTGGAGAGTTCACATGCAGCACTTAACCTTCTTAAGAAAAAACGTGTGAGGGTTCTTAAGACAAACACTAAGAAGTTCATAAGAACGTTGTTAAATGCAATTCTCAAAAAAGTTTAAGAAGTTCTCAAATATTCTCTTAAGATAATCTTCATTATTTTCTTATGTATGCTATAGTGCAATTTACCACATACCATAAATGACGCAAGATACATTCTAAATTTGTATTAACTGTTATTTCCACTTACAGGAGCAAAGTGGAGGAAAAACATCAAACCAAGTGTTTAAAAAAAAACAGCAAACCAGGACTAGACCTGGTTTAAACTAGAAAAAAATCATCCTCCGTGGAAAATACAATAACTGTGGGTTGACGGCGGAAAGCATGAGACGAAGACGATGATCAATTCAGATACTCCCCTTTCAGCTCTTACAGCCGAAGACATGTATGAGACTGTCATAAGATTGAGAAAACATTTAAGAACATAATATTTTCAAGAATAACACGTTCTTAGAATTATTCTTAAGAAAACAGTAAGAAAATAAGAGAATTTTTAAGAGGATATTTGAAGAATAACATTTTTTTGTAACTCTTCTCTTAAAAATGAAGAAAACAAACACACATTTAAGAAGGTTTTTTTCTCAAGACACTTTCGTCAATCCGCCCCTGGTCTGTTTGTTTAGGATTGGAACTGTGCAAAGTGCTGGACCACCTGTACAAGGTTTGAGTACCCCTGACGTAAAGGTTCTATCTCAAAAAAATGTTTTCTACTTACTTAAGATACTTCTTCAAGGATTCTTTATTAAAAGACAATGACTCTATAGAGCCATGAACACTCAAAGAACCATTTGTATGCTTAAAGGGTTCTTGGTTCATGGTGAAATGGTTCTTAAGACCGATGTACATTGTGTTGTATATGGTCCTATAAAAGGTTCTTTTGAAAAGGCTTCTATTTACCACCAAAAAGTGTTCTTCTATTGCTACAGTTCTATTCTATTGCTTTTTGGTGCTGCATAGAACCTACACATTCTCCAGCAGTCTGAAGAACCATGCATGATGCAAAGGACCTTTTACGAATGTAAATGGCTCTTTGAAAGTTCATGGTTCTGTATGGAACTATTGTCTTTACTAAAACTTGAAAAACATCTTTTTAAGGGTGTAGAATCATATATTCAAGCTAGGAACCATTTGTAGCCTATATTTGTAGCTATTTTTGAGCATTAGAATTTCTGCACTTTTCTTCATAGAACCTTATTGCTATGTGTAAGTTCTCTAATCCTAGTGGTTCTCTCTTTACACTGTCGCAGCTCATTAACGCTAAGGTTCTTTAGAGAACAATGCTTTGAAAGATTGGGAAGATTACACTCTCAGAAATAAAGATACTAAACTGTCACTGGGGCAGTACCACCTCTGTCACTGGCATTAGGATCCTGTTCCCACATGTTAATAAGGCATGGCCACACATTATTTTTTTTTATATGGGATGTCACCAACTGGGCTCTGTACATATGTACTTTTACCTGGAAAAAACACAGAGTTGGACCTTAAAACCACTGTTGTAGCTTTAAAGGAACATTTACATTGTTTGTACTATGATGAAGGAAAAATGTACCTGCACAGAACCTCTATTTCTAACAATGCAGAGAATGGAAAGTTCACTCCAAAAAACTCTTTGACACCTTAAAGTTTTGTTCAGTACTGCATTACTTTGGTAAGATCTTGTGGCAACTCCTGCTGATCCAGACAGATTGTTTTTCTGTCAGTGTCATTCCAGCATGACAGAAAACCCCTCCGCTACATATTGCTACATCTGCATGGGCGCGTTCCTGTGGCATTTACGTTGATTGTTGTTTCACTGTGAAAATCTGGCCTGGCAGTTGTAGGAGATTTAAGTTTGTGCTGAAGTGCCCTGGGCTAGATAAGAAAAGATCGACTGTTAACTGCTCTGCTGTCGTTTGCATCCTGTGTGGACTCCATGTATGATCTGCGAGTTTAAACAGGTTATTTTCTCTCCTGTTTACCTTGCACTATGCTCTGGAGTCCTGGAGGAGTGCCTGGCCTTGAGCATAAACATCTCCAGTAGTCCCTTAGGCTGAGACACTCCCTGAGAGCAGCGTTATTTAGCTATATTTAACCTATACTGAAGCCTAATTGCCTTAAGTACAGTAGTGCTGATGTCTCTTATAATTACTGTAACCTTCTACCTTTAAAACCCTGCAGTAAGCAGAATGCAGTCCAGTCACATTCAATAGTGTTCTCATTAGTGCATGTGTATATAGTATAGCTGGTCAAAGAAATAAAGAAAACTATATAAAGCAATGAAAAGTGAGTGCTGAATTGGCCTTATGCTACACTGTAGCTGTAGTTATGGTGCTTTCAGCTTGTATTGTTACTGTTAATAGTTACAGTGACTGTGCACTTACGCCTGCTTATTAACTGCCTGTATATTTTCCATGACGAGATGTAGTGTGGTCAGTGCTGTCTGTATGGACAGGTTAAATCCGAAGGCAGAGAAATCTCATTTAGGAGGATTGTATGAAATAAGCATTCCAATACTCGATTATTAGTCAAAGGAGCGTTAAAATTGCACATTATAAACCATCTAGCCACACTCTTTCACATTCTCTCTCTCTCTTGTTCTCTTCTGCTCTTCTCCTCTGTCTCTCCATCTCTCCGTCAGAGCCGGAGATGCTTGCAGTGCCAAGCAGACATAATAAAAAGTAAAAACGGATGGGAAGGCTGGAAAAACTTGAGCAGGACACACTCGGTCCTGGTGTTGCACAAACTGCTTTTGGTATCCATGAATCAAATCATTATACAAACCGTGAAAACACTGGCCAAATACACAGGAATGTTGCCTCTTTTTTCAGTCACAGCAGGAAATAAACTCAGAATTATTAACACATTTATGTATGTTTCATAAGGGGGCTTTAATGCAAGAGAATGTAGTGGTTTCCAAATCCGTTTATGACGACTGCTGCAATTATGGATGCCACAAAGGAGTGCATTGTGTTAGCGTGCTACAGAGCTTTAGGATCACTTAATATGAATTACATGTAAACAAATGAAGAAAGTTGAAGTGATTAAAAGTGGGCAGCGGACACTCTCATTACTCCTTCAGGAGGAGGACAGTGGGGGAATGGCGGTTAATTTGCCTCCGTCTGCATGCTTCTTCAAATAACACGTTAATCGTCCAGACGCCACTCTAACGATTTTTACAATAATAACACAGTAGTTTAATTGAAATAAATTGCAGTCATTACAGAGTGAACGCTGCCAATCTGACGGCTGCGGGAAGTTAGTGCTGGGGTCAGCCAGTACCAACTGACTCTCTCTCTCTCTCTCTTTCTCTTTCTCTATTTAGCTATCTTTCTCTTTTTCCATCTCTCTTTTTCATTCTCTCTTTCTACCTCATTCTCTTGATCTCTATTTCTGTCTGTTTCTTTATATCTCTATCTTTCTGTCTATCTCTGCCTCTCTTTTTCACTTATTCTCATTATCTTCTCTTTCTCTGTATTGCTCTTTCTCTCCCTCTATTTAGCTATCTTTCTCTTTTTCCATCTCTTTTTCATTCTCTCTCTTTCTACTTCATTCTCTTGAGCTCTACTTCTGTGTTTCTCTATATCTCTATCTTTTTGTCTCTGCCTCTTTTTCTCTTACTCTCATTCTCTTCTCTTTCTCTGTATTGCTCTTTCTCTCCCTCTATTATTCTCTCATTATCTTTATCTTGATCTTTTTCTATCTGCCTCTCTCTCCCATTCTTGTTCTCTCTTGCTCTCTCTGACTCTCGCTCTTGCCCCCTCTCTATCACTCTTTCTCTCCTTGTCTTTCTATTTCTCTCTCCATCTCTCTCTCTATCTCTGCCTTTCTCTCTCCATCTTTCTTTCTCTACCTCTATCACTCTCTCATCTTTATCTCGATCTCTCGCTATATCTGCCTCTTTCTCTCACGCTCTTGCTATCTTTATCTCTCCTTCCCTCTCTTATTCTCTCTTTATCGCTTTCTATCTTTCTTGTTCGTTTGAGCTTTCTCTCTCTCTCTCTCTCTCTCTCTCTCTCTCTCTCTATCTATCTTTCGTTATGTTATTAGCACAACTGTGAGATTTACAATATCGAAAAGGTTTTATGACAGTTATAAAAAAACATTGATAATGACAATTAACAACCATATTAATTACTATAGTTATAATAATAATGTTATGATTACTTTCATTATTATATTAATGAATGAACAAATGAATATTTATAATTTTTTACATAAATGTGGCATGTAGTGTGATCAGTGGGGTGGGAGGGGATACTTTCCCCCTTTCCTGTCTCTCCCCCCAGATCTCTTAATTTCTCTCTCCTTCCTTCCTCAATCCCCTCTTTCTCACTTTTCTGCTGTCACTCTTTTGCTCACTATCCTTTCTACACTCCCCGTCTCTCTCTCTCTCTGCCTCCTGTAGTGAAGCTGTGAAGCTGCTACTGTTGAAGCTTGCAGCTCTCTGTTCTAGTGCCACTAGTTATTGTGGAACTGGGTCAGATTCAGTATTCATCAAAGAGCACTGCCAGCATTAAACAAACCCAAAGTTGTGATTTATCAACTATTTTTATCTTTTCAGGCTTTTTCCCTCTTCAACTGCTCCATAATTGTTCCTTACAGATAAGTAGTTCATGTGGATAGAGAAAAATATTTATATATATATTTTCCCTTCTGATCTCCTGTCTGTTCCAGACTTTAGTGTGTACAGTATAAAAGACCTGTCCATAGTCGAGCCTCAAAGCAAATCAAGCAGTCAAAGAGGAGTTATAAATAGCAGCGTGTTATTAATCTCACTCACTCTGGCTCTTTTTTTGTAGCAGCTGAAGAGCTGGCGTTTCATTTTTCTCATCACTCAAGTATTTACTTTGACTGTTGGAACAGGCTCCTCCATCTCGTCTGTTAGGAGCTGAGGCCTCTCGAAGTGTCAGCCGTGTCTGAACAGACAGAGGAGAGAAATTACATTCTTAAAGAATCAACTTTTGACAGAGCGCACACACCCGTACGCAGTCCGGCATGAAGTGAAATCCAGTCTTACATCTATTTCTTGGTCATGCAGTACGCCAACGGTCTTAGCTGATTGGCTACACTAGCTAATCCTTTAGACTAAATGAGACACTAGTTGACTAACCCTAAGGCAGACAGTGCTATCTCAAGTATGTGGACTAATGCTAAATGCCGGAGGGAATGTGGGTGGATTTCTGGCTGATGTATGGCTCACACTGAAGTCAAAACGTATACATTGTGGTGAGTTATTACACAGTTTAGTCCAATTGATTTAATAAAACATGCTATCCTGCTACTCCCCTCACTCTAATCCTATCACACAATTACCTAGTTATAACCAGAACACACAGCGGCTCCTTTGTAATTAGAGCAATACTAATGTCATTAATCTTTCTCGGAAGGTGTGGGGTGTGTAATTCATGCTGCTGTGCTTTATGTAGGGGGAGTTCTCTCTCTGGACTGGATTATCTGCTGCAGTTTGTATGGAGCAGGCGTCGTGTATAGCACAGTTAGGGTTTATCTCTGAGGGAAAGGTGTTTATTGGCCAGCAGTGGCAGCGGGTCTGTGTTTACTGCAGGCCCAGCACACTGTGTAAACGGGCGTATGCAGGCACACTCACATATAAACTGTTAAAACATGCACACAAGAAATGCTACGTTCTTTTACAGCCCACTCTACAGTGCTGGGGTAGTTACTTAAAAAAAGTCAAATCTGTTACAAATGATGAATTACTTCTGTCAAACTGTAATATGTTTACTGTACTTAATACTACTTGGACAAAGTTTTCTCACTACTCAATGCTTTACTTCTAAGTTAGACTGTAAAACCCACACACATCTGTAGCAGTCATACAGGGGAGAACCAAAGTGCTCCTTTCTGTGATATAGTTAGAACGTAATGTCATTAATCACCAATCAAACATCATTAAAATGCCTGTCACTATCCAACCTTTGAACAAGACACACCCACTCCTGCTTGAAAATGGAAAGCTCATGCTGCTTGTAAAACCTGGAAACTAGTAGGGGAAACCAATTAAAAAGAAACATCTCAAATAAAATCTTTAACAATAAATTTAAAGTTTACAGAGTTTTTTCCTGAATGAAAGTCAAGACACTCCTGTTTAAGTGAAGCTGAAGTTTCTCGTTTCAGCAGGGAAATGATTACCCAACAGTTTCATATTAGCATCATTAGATGTTTGGATAGATTGCTCACAGAGTGTTTCCTGTACTCTCACTGCACTGCTGACATTCATGATTGAAGTCACACAGTCTGCAGTTGCAGGTAGCACATGCTCACGATTACAAGGACCTGCACATATAATCTATATAGAGGAAATGTATGTTTATAGATGTATTCGTTTATTTAAAGTATTTACAGATGTTACAGATTATTAAATGTCTATAGAAATATAGGAGTTTCATAAAAGATAGCATAATCCCACTGAAAAAAAATGTCATAAAACAACAGTAAGTCGACAGTGACAAAAAGGGTGACGAAACCCATTTAAAAAGCATATTTTCTCAATAATGGTAAAAATCTGTTAAATTACAATCAATTCATTTCTTAGAAATATTGCATTTTTTATTATAATTCAACAGTTTCACTAGCTAAATTAGTTATGACAGTGTTTTATCATAATAATTACTGTAGCAACCATTAAAATGTCTGCAAAATCATTTGTTTTTGTGAATTTACATTCTATTTCTGTAAATTGACAACACCTTTGACCATTACATTTTACAGGGAAAATACATTTTTCATGTTGTTTCTGTTTAATTAGATTTAATATGTGAAACGTTGAATAAAAATCATCGTGCCCAGAGTTTCTGTTTTTAAATGTGCCAACACTGTTGCATTGTGTCTGTATTTCAAATCATCGCAATAAGTATCATGTAACATGAAAATGCCTTAAGTATTGTGATATGATAGTTTTGCCCACCCTTACTGTTATATGTTATGTTATATGTATATGTTAACAAGAATTTAAACCCCTAAAATCCCAGCTTTATTACATATTAAGGCTTATTATTCAATAACCACAGGGACTTCAATGCAAACTGGCTGAGTTATTCTTAGATTATAGAAGCATGTTATAAAACTGTGGGTCCACAAGTGGCGTTAAACTGTAAGGTATTACACTCTTTTATTACAGGAAAAATAATCATATTACTGTAACAAGTTACTTTGTACTGTGTAAAATCCTCAATACTGCCAGTCAAAAAATAGCTGATTAGTTCTTTTTCACCAGGTGCTGCATAATACAGAAACATTTTTGTTTCTTTTTGAAAACATGATTAAAGTCAGGAGCTAAACATTTCTGCCTTCTTTTTATCTGTTGCTCAGGACTCACAGTTCCTCACTCTGGGTGGTTGGGTTCAGTGTTCACACTACTCAATCTGACAAACTTAC
Organism: Pygocentrus nattereri; assembly: GCF_015220715.1. Classification (NCBI taxonomy): domain Eukaryota; kingdom Metazoa; phylum Chordata; class Actinopteri; order Characiformes; family Serrasalmidae; genus Pygocentrus; species Pygocentrus nattereri. The sequence goes on along the minus strand of NC_051215.1, from coordinate 32,508,460 downwards.
AGCGGTAGTCAGGCCAAATCGATAGTCATGCCTACATCATTACACACCTCAAACTGCCTGGAGATGTCAAATAACCTCAAACAGATTTATTTAGTGTCTGACACTGAATTATTTACTGTTATCTGGACAAAATAAGGACAAAATTCAGGTTTCCAAGTTCAGACTACTGTTTTAAGCAAAATCTAGGCATTCAGTTTGCTCACTCCTCCGTTACTTCCATTACGAGCCCCTACCATCTCAAACCAATTCTTCTTCACTTTTTCTAATTACATATTTTATAAACAGTATGCAAATATTGTTAAAATTTCTAAACTTATAGTTCACTTCCTGTGCAGTCCATGCAGTCGATATATAGAAACTAAGCTGTCTGTTTCGAAGTCACTGTTTCTGTAATGTCAGAAACCCCTCTCACAACACGCTTGGACCCCCCCCATAGCCCCCCTAAATTAGGCATGAATCTCCTCAACTTCTGCGAACACACTGCGACAAAGCAGTACAATAATGTAAAAACTAATTTTCCAGTCCGACCCTTTTAGGCGGCGGAACAGGTTTCCCTGGTGGGGCACACAGCTTTTCAGTGGATTTATTTCATTTCACCAGCTAAATGTTTCTAAAACAGAGAAACAAAGAAGAACTAAAGGTAAAACGTTTTGTCGAAACTGTTCATATAATCGTGATTTATATACGAAGCTGTGTGTTTAACGTTCAGCTATCTTAGCTAGGTTAGACAGCTAAATACTTTAATAATCCCAAAGGAAATTAAGGCTAAGCTAATGGAGCAATCCTGTTGTAGTGGTGGTTTGACAATTGTTTTTTGCTGGGTAGTTTTTTTTAATTGAAGAGGAAAAATGATATTTTGCACTTCTTCCAAGAAAAGAAAGAAACTTGTCCAGAAAGTCAGACAGAGCCAGAGGATTCAGGTGAGGGAAGAGCCAAGGAGACTGCACATAATGAGCAGGAAGAATGGTCAGCTGGAGAAATTGGCTCAGAGGGGGAAGACATAGTAGAGCAGGGAGAGACAGATGAACATGACGAGAGTGAGGTTGAGTGTGAGGCCCTTTTGTGTCCACAAGCACAGCACCATCATGGTTGTGATGTCAGAAAGCTCTATGTGACTCAGTTTATCTGTTGGGCATCTGTAAATGTGTGCAGGTTTGTGGTTGGTTAGAAGTTATTACGGTGTTACATTAAATCTCAGTGGTGTTACTCAAACAGGGTTTTTTCAAAATATTGGTTTGTTTTTGCTTTGATTTTTATTTATTTTTTACTCCAGATATCAGCAAATGTAGAGATGATACGCCAGTGCAGCCAATGTTGAGAATATATCCAAGGACTCTGATGGGAGACAGCAGGAGGAGTTTCAAGGCAGCCCATTGAATATGAAACAGAAAAAGAGTGAATAACATTGTAAAGCATAGCAAAAGTTTTGAAGGGTGATTTTTTGTTAATCTGTTAGTATAAGATGTGAGAAATTAAACAGTAAGAATACTGTTGGCAAGAAAACATACAAACCATAAAAGACAGCTGATGTTGAAGAAATTTTATATGAAAAAATGAGTAGCATTTTAAATCACAAAAGACATTGAAAGGTGATCATTTGTTAATGTGTTTGTATGAAACATGAGAAATATAGAATTCAGATTATGCCAAATTGTAAATTGTGAAATTGTAACTGAAAACTGTATAAATATGTTGAATGATATTGAATGCATACATTTGTTTCTTAAAGCCTGCAAAGCACCATAAGCTAAAAAGGAAAGCGGCCCTTTAACATAACCACTGGCCCTAGACTGCAACTGATGATGCACGTGATGCAAGTGATTCATTCACGTGACATTACTGAGTAGGATGTGCGCATGCGGGTCATTTCGTTTACGTTAATGACAGATTTGAGTCACATTACAAGCGTAAAACTTAAAGTTCACTTCTTCACGGTCTTACCGAGACTCGGGGCTGTGGGTTAGTTCGGTCGGCGATAGGTAGCGAGGACGAGGAAACAAAGGAGAGTGAAGGACCTGGCATTTGAGTTCGGTGGAGCCACTTTTAATGTAGAAAACACAACAGCTCCATTTACTCAGTGCTGCAGGTCTGAGAGAAAAACCATAACAACTCTTGACTGTTTCTTCGACACAACTCCACCCCTTCACATACGTCACACTGATAACTCTCTTCATTTAACAGCAGCTAAAAGACTAAAACGTTCACAGCTTATTCAAACTACCAATTATTGGAATAGTTGCGAGTAATTGCTCTTACACAAGTCTCATTTCTCAAGTCGGATTTTTGCTCAAATCCGATCTCTTTGACGCAATGATTCACACTCATTTAGATAAGGTAATGTGAATGCAGCCTTATCTAAACGAATGTGAACCATCCTGTCGGATTTGAGCAAAAAATTGGATTTGAGCAATGAGGCTTGTAATATAGATGTAGCCTTAAAGGCAAAGTAATGAAAACAGCTAATCCGATTTCTTTGTTTGGATGTTCGCACTATCTTTTAAATGTGATCTGAATGCGTCATTAGTCTGAACAGATCGCTCCTAAAATGACCCGCATGCGCAAAAGAACAATACTTAACGAGGATCGTCCAGAGAGACTCATAAATATTTAGACTGATGTTTCTGTACAAAAAATAGAAGAAACTCACAGCCGCTCCGTTTTTGAACAGGTCTCGAATGAAACGGCCGAGTGCAGCCGGAGGAGCCCGAGGCTGCAGCGTTTAAACAATCTGAGGACACGAACCAAAGAAGTGGGCGTGGCCGAATAACGCGCCCCTTTTTACAGCGAACTCGTACACACTGTGGGTGATGAGCCCAGCTGTCAATCACTGGAACTTCATAATCGCTCCTGTGATGCTGGTGAAGACGAAACTGAAAGCTCCGGGAGCGACAGGCGTTCACAGGCCTTCATGGCCGTTTACCTCTGGACGAGCCGCCTAGTGAAGCTCTGTTCTTTTGCGCATGCGGATCCGTTTAGGAGCTGATCTGTTCAAACTAATGTCGCATACAGATCACATTTAAAAGATAGTGTGAACAGCCAAACAAAGAAATCGGATTTGTTGAGAAAATCAGATTCGGGCCACTTTTACCTGCATTGTAAACGTAGCCTAAGAGAGGTTGGAAAACGAATAAAATAAAAATAAAAATGCAAGAAAAATTTAGGAAATGGTTCCCAGCTTGGCTCCAGCGCTAAACTGAGCACCAAACATTTTGGATGAGGAGAAATGTTCTCCTAGCTATCACTTTACATTCCAACATTAGAAGAACTACCTCACTCAACCTGCTAGCATAATACTGCTAATGAATATTGTAATATCTAGTGGAATTGTTTGCAGCGTATCCTGGTTTTCTCTGTAGGTCTGTACGTGAAAGGTGCTTCTTTGTGGATTAAAAATGGAAAGTTTTTCTTGTATTATTCTCTCAGTTTATGGCCTGCTTCATCTCTCCTACACATGAAAAATGATTGCTCTAAGCCAGCAGGGTTACCTGCATGCAGTTTATAGCAGTGAATGCAGGTTGAGGAGGTAATATGCTTTTCTGTTTCACTCAGTGTGACTGTGTTCACACACACACAAGGTAAAGGACTGGTGCAGAGTATGGTAAAAGGCATTATAAGCACTATAACATTACTTGAGAAGGTAATGAATGCTTGCAGAATTGCTACAGCAGTGCCTGTTCTACTCTGCCATCATCGCATCACTAGGGCATGTGTGAGAGGGAAGTATGAGGAGAATTTGTTGTAAAAGAGGTTATAAGTTCAGCACATAGCTGCAGGCTTCACCCACAGCATGTATATATATATATATATATACACACAATTTGTGTACCCACACACACACACACACACACTTAAATGTACATACTGGTTGTCCTCAGTGAACCAGCTCTCTGTGGTTTATATATGAAAAACTTAAGCCAATGCTGCCAAAGAAAGAACATTAACACTTTAATTAGACAAGAGGTGGAAAGAGCAATTTAATTACATTTACAAGCCGGAGAGAACGCAACCCAACCGTGACCTCAGGCCCACAGCAATAACACATACGCATACACAAAGAAACAGCATGCAAACACCTCCAGGCCCAGTATTATTTGATGTCTGAACTCAAATGTTGTGAATACAGGAAAAAAAACAATCTTTGTGCATGATTTCTCTGCAGCACAATTTGCTCTACTTTCCCTGCGCTCATTTAAAAGGCTGCATATCTTGAGAACATTAAATATTGTTTCCCTCTCTTGCTCTCTGTGATTTGGGTAATTAGAGTCCCAGGGTGATCTCACTGTAGAAGATGGCAGTTATTCAGGGTAAACACTGGGAAATCAAAGCAGCAATGTATATACTGAACGCATTGCTCTCTCTCTCTCTCTCTCTCTCTCTCTCTCTCTCTCTCTCTCTCTCTCTCTCTCTCTCTCTCTCTCTCTCTCTCTCTCTCTCTCTCTCTCTCTCTCTCTCTCTCTCTCTCTCTCTCTCTGCATGCTTTCAGCAGGGACCTGATATTTCAAAAGTAACTGGCAAACACATGTGCTACTGTGTGTAATGGTTCCGGCAATGTAATACTCCCATAGTGACATTAACAGAAACACTTGCACTCACGCGCACACACACTTGCATGTTTATAGTAATGTTTCTGCTTATAGTACCTTCATGCAAAAACCCTGCATGAGATCTCTTTGCATAGATATATGCTAGCAGTGCAGCAATCATGATTTTTATGGCCAATTCTGATTCCAGTTTATTTACAGCCAAATCAGGCAGAAGCTGTGGTTAAAAGCATCAGGGTGCAAGAGAAGAGTAGTGCTTCACCTGAATGCTGCCGTGTAAACTAGTTTCTTTAGCCTCTAGCCAGGTCTCCATCTATCAGACCATTCTATAAAGTTGAGCTTCTTCTAAGACATATAAAGTGCCACTACATCTTTTCAAACCACTAATAAGATCTTTAGACAGCTTAGCTAGATTTGGAAGAGAACACTATCTGCCAGTTCTGTTACATATAGCTAACATATAGATAACAGACACCAGCAATGGCTAGAATGACAGGGAGAGCTGTCCTACCCTGGACTCAGGCCAATTGTGCCTTCTTGTACTCCCATCCATGGGTGGCTGTGGCATCACGAGGGATCAAACCTATGACCTCCCAAAGGTAGGGCCAACACTTAGGAGCCCATAAACTAGTTTCATGATGACACCTTTGAGCATTATTGATAAAAAACTGGAGGTTTTAAAGGCCCATTTGAAATATCCAGTAGCCAGAGAAACACAAAACAGACAGCAAAGTAAAGGAACCCATTTCAAGGGGTAAGTGGGGCCTTGGCTAGTCAGCCTATGCAGGGTTCATCTGATGTCATGTAGATCTAGAACTGAGAAAAAGCAAATTGAGGTCACAACATCTCACAAACCATTCACGTGCAACCAACCTGCTGGCCGTTCTTACAGCAAATATAATAGACATAATCTCCACATTATGTCAACTTTTTTATTATTTTTTAATGCCAAGTGCACAATATGCAGTGTTTTCCAATTGGGCTTAAACAACTTTTTGAGAACTTACAAAGGATAAGTAGTAAGAACAGAAACAGAAGTAAGACAGAGGTCATGGCAAAGAGGTTATTTTGAGGAAGGAGCCATGAGTATTGACTGCTGTTGTTCAGCTGGCCCGGCAGCACAGATCATGGGCTGCTACTTGTCGCTGTCCCAAAAAAAAAACAAACAAAGAAAAAAAAGTATTAAATTTTTTAATTTTTCTACATTATTTGAACACAAGCCTTTTGCATTGTCTGAAAATGTAATGATGAATCGACCAAGACAGATGGTCTAAAATTACTCGAATTAAAATAATTTTACATGTTAATTTATTTGAACTTTTATTAAAAGTGTTTTGTCTTTCCTTGTAAAATTACCATGAAGATACAAGGTTGTTGTTTATTGGTAAAGAGCAATATTCTAAACAGTTTGCACTTCCCAAGTGATAGCCCTGCTGACTAGTGCACATTAAACACTCTTAACTAAACCTCTTATCTCTGTTTTTTTTGGTGTTTTTCAGTTTTTGGCACAATTTGAAAATGCCTCTTGGCCTTTACATTGTGTGTAAATGTCATAATGAATGAAATATTGATATTGAATTGAATATTGAGACAGCTGCGCACTACTTTACTGTATGGTTGCCATCTGTCTAAGATTTGCTTGGATTGTCTAGGTTGTTAGTTGACTGTCCACAAATTAAATAGTTCTGTTCCTGAACAAAAAAAACAAAAAAGTCAAAAAACATTTCTATGTGTTAGTTTTCCTTTTTAAATTTAAGCAGGTTCTTTTAATGCAGTCAATTTTCTTTAAAATTGTTAATAGCTCTCTGAATATAGGGACAATTGTTTGGGAATGGTGCAATGGTTTGACATGTTTAGGCACTAAGCAGCACTTTAGTATGAAGATTAGATTCTGCATCTGAACTGACATCTGCTGAAAAAATTTTAAAAATCAAGTCACTGATTGAGTATCCTGGAATTTTACAGGGCTGAGGTGGCAATACTACTGTACAGACCCTGGCACACGTACACATACTCACACGTGCACACATGAGCTCTGAAGTGAAACGCTTCATACACACCCATAAGCACAGATAAGTAAATCCTTGAGAGACTGGCCACTTCAGCACACTCTAGAGAGAAGAGTTGCTTAAGAGGATCTCTCTCTCTCTCTCTCTCTCTCTCTCTCTCTCACTCTCTCTCTCCCCATCTCTTTCTCTCTCTGGGCTAGACGGCATGGGAGAGCTGGATGAAGTGGAGAGTGAGAGACGTGAGGGGTGGAGGTGTGGAAAGGCTGTAAGTGGAGTTGAGTTCAGTGGGATGGTAATTATTTCTCGCTGCTGGTTTTAGACACCTGCTACGGAACGTCTGCACTAACCCCGCAGCAGAGAGAGAGAGAGAAAGAGAGAGAGAGGGGGGGGGGGGGGGGGGGGGAGATTAGTTTGATTGATAACTGTTCTTGTTCCACTTTCCCCAGCAGCCGGAGGCACTGTGAGAAACAATGGCACTCTTCTTCTGCTGAGTATGGATGAGGATGTGTTAGAAAAAACACCTATATATACATATATACACATGCGAGTGCATGTTTAGGTAGACACGTATGCTGTTTTACATTGTAAATCATTTTCTATGATTATATGCAACCAATTGTTTTTTCAGATTACAGTGTGAATCAGTTGTGTCACTGCAACACTTTTGTGTCCCTTAGATTTCACTCGAAGCTCACTGGAACAAGCTGAAAAATTCTGTGAAAAGTGAAGATCCTAAACTTTTAACTTAGGTCATGAAAATCTAACTAGGGATGCAAAAGTTCTTTTGACAAATAACTGGACAATACTGGACATGATGATTAATTGCTAAACCAACAAACCTAAAATCACAAACACAACCCATGAAAACATCAAACACAGCACTACATTTTATGTAACCATTATATAACAAAGAATTTAGGCTAACCATTAATGAACACATTTGTAGACTGTAGCCTAAAGCTACGCAACAGAAATAACCTGACGTTTAAATAAAAAATCTCTTGTAGCCCACCTCCACACTGTGTCAGGGGCTAAGTTCTGACAGTGCTTCAAATGACATTTAGGATGGTTTAATCATCAACAGGAGTCACAATATTGATTTGATTCCAGAAAACATGGAGCATCACTAAGTACAGCTACTGGAACAGTTTTGCGCTCCTGCACCTTCATGCATAGATTTTTCAACTGAAAGTTAAAAAAAGTATGTTTTTTGTTCATTATAGGTTAATGAGATTATCAGTTAATCCCTAAATCTAACATAATTCTAACGTGATACTATAGCAAAGTGGTAAGAACAGCTGTAGATGTCTAAGAGTTAAATATCAACATTCATGTTACGGCATTTCGCTAGGATTTGGAGTTGACTAACGACATTCACGGAGGCTCCAGTCACTGGGAAGTCTACATATTTGCCTTTCAGACTTGACAGCTTAGTTCTCCTCTGTGTATGTCGAGGAACTGAAAATATCTTTCTATTCCACTGGATGAACTGTGTTTTTTTTTTTTTCCAAGTTAGTGCACAAGCTAATGGGGCAGTAATGGCCTGGAGCTTAGGGAACCAGCCTTGTGACCAGAAGGTCGCCAGTTTGACTCCTTGAGCCAACAGTACGTGACTGAAGCCTTTAAATAAGACACCTAACCCCCAACTGCTCCCTGGGCACTGTGGATAGGGCTGCCCAACACTCCGGGCTCACTGCACCCTATTGTGTGTGCATTCACTAGTGTGTATATGGCGTTATGCATGGATGGGTTAAAAAGCAGAGGTGAAATTTCCCCATTGTAGGATTAATAAGGGTAAACTAAGCTCGTTCAGGGCACAATTTAATATTGGTAAGTGCTTAGTATTGACTGCCATTATCAGAGTAACAAGAAAATGCAACTGAAGCCTGACTTTTTTTTCAAGTGTAGTTTGTGAGACAAAGAGTTAAAGCCAAAATTCTCAGAATGTATACTGTGCTGTAGCCATGTGTATATGGTATTCGTGGGTATTTGTTCTGTGTTGTATGTGAGTGGCATATTGAGAGTATATCTGCAAACAGTAGTCTGTCGCTCTAGGCTGTTTAGTAGCGAGACGCTAAATTAAGTTATATGTGTCTCATTCATATCAGATTTGGATAGATTGACTAACAATCTGAGACTGATTGTGTTACAATTTTTGTGTGTGTGTGTGTGTGTGTGTGTATGGTGTCTTACTGCGCATCAATAAAGCTCGGGTTTTACACGGTACTGTTCAAAGCTGCTTTTGTCTTTGGTTTGAGTGACGAATGGCATTCTACATGTGCATACACACACACACACACACACACACACAGACGCACCCACACACTCACACACACACCCAGACACAGTGAGCCGTGGGTTACTCTTTCAGACAGATCTCTTGAGATGTGAACCTCCTGTCAAAACAAGTCCAGACTGTGGTGCATACACACAGACATCTCGCTCTCTCTTTATTAAACATCAGCTTTCACATGGGTTTAATAGGCTGTCTGCACCTCACACTCTCTCACACACACAGACTGCAGCACATTCTTACTCTCACACTAATGCTATGCTTTCTTAACCTGCTGCAAGAATAAAGAATGACAAACACATCATTTAGAAGCAAATCATACTACAGCTGAGAATATTAAGAGGAAAGTTTTAAGATCAAACTTTTATGAACGTGACTTAACAGATCAAAAGGATGTAAAGTTTTTTAGTTAACTTTACAGATCTTTTCTAACTTTGCACAGATCACGAAGATGTATATTTAAATTGCCTTTATGGATCAAAAGAACGATGACTTTTGATTACTTCACAGATCAAAGGTTTTATAATTTAACGTTACACATTTTCTGCAAAGGATGTATACATTTTGAATTAGACTTCACAGATCAAATGGATGCATATGTTTTTACTTTCATTTTACAGATCAAACTTTTTTTTTTTTACATTTACCTTTTTGGGTTTGACTATATCTTTAGGTCTGTTTGTTTTTACAGGTCAAAAGCATATACTTTTTGAATGTGACATAACATTTTTTGAAACCTTAAAAGTTTAGGAAAATTTTGTGTGCCAGTGTATGTATGTGTGGGTGTGTGGGCATCTCTGTGCATCTGCGTTTGTTTGCATATGTGTTTTTGCAATCAGAGCCTGTTCTGTGGGTTACTGGTTGAGTGTAATTCAGGAGCTGCTCTATTAAAAGAGGAGATTTTGTTTACACAGAGCTGAAACGCTGTTTCTGTGCTCCTCTCAGAACATTCTGGTTTCAGCGCGGGGTACACAGGCTGCATACAGCTGTCTGAACACACGCTAGAGAAATCTTACCACACACACATACCACTCTGACCATACACAGACATAGTAACGGACATGTGTGTGTGTGTGTGTGTGTGTGTGTGTGTTTAGCACTGTGGTAGTAGTAGCAGGAGCACATCTCAGTAAATTTTGCTTTGGTTGGCAAGTTAGATTTAAGCACTGCACCACTGACAGACATGCCTTAAACATACAAGATCCTCTCAGAGATAGATAGAGAGAGAAGAGAGAGAGAGAGAGAGAGAGAGAGAGAGAGAGAGAGAGAGAGAGAGAGAGAAAATGACGCAAGAGAGAGAAAGCTAGAGACAGAGAAGTGAGAGATTGGTTTAAAATGTGATAAATGTACACTTAAACAACAGAGAGAAAAGTTTGTGAGCAATTTATGAGGACTGACAAAGTTAAACCATAAAATTAAGGTTATGTTAGGAGTAAGACACTCTGACTTCTTTTGAATTTTTACAATTTTCCAAATGATGTTTTTTTTTTTTTACTTTTCATTTAAGTGGGAAAAATCCCTGCAAATCCTTGCTAACATGAATCTGCTACTTGCAAATGCTTTTGGTATATTTCACAGCTCTCAGCTTAGTTTCTTCCTTTCTAAGTTTCTTCCTTGGTTTGGAAAGTAGAAGCTTGAAAGCTGTCTGAGTAGCAGAAGAGGGAGATTTATGTGGAACTTGTGGACAAAAAAGGAAACCTTTTGAAGAAATGCTTTCTACAGGCACATACAGTGGATATAGGGTAGATAAGTGTAGGTTCAGGCTGCCAAGTGTGGTCACTATAGCTTGAAGGCAGTGGAAGAGCTTAAAAAAAGAAATGAAGGTCACAAGAGCTGAATAAATAAAAGCCAGATAAAAATAAACACCACCGACTCCACCCTATTTCCATACGAGCGCTTGGAGAACTCTCAATGTACACAGTGTTGGAGGGATGAGGTAGTTTGCATTCAGAAAGAGGATTCAATTAATTAGGGTTCAAAGCAAACTGTGCATGAAAAGAGCAAACTGTGAAATGATGACAACAGCAGAATAGTAAGCATATAACTGTGTGTTTGTGTGTACAGCACTGAAAAAATCACTCAGTTTATTAGGGTTAAATGTCTACAGTGTACACGCCCACATGAAGAAAATATATTACATAAGCTCGATTTTGTCTTTCACTTTACATGCAGTGAATGTTCAAAGGTTTGTAGACTCCTGTTCAACCAATGTTTCTTCTGAAAGCAAAGGCTTTGCCCCCCATTTCTGCAGTAAGGGCCTCTACTCTTGTGGAAAGCCTCTAGATCAGGAGATGGCAACCCAAATCTTAAGAAGAGTAAACATTTTGTCCTTTTACAAAAATCTAACTACCTTGGGAACAAAATTTCCCAATTTGGCTATAAATATGTCTCAGTATGTGTTAATATAATTGTACTATAGATATTGATGGAGCTCCACAGAACCATGCATAGAACCATCTGTAGAACGGAATTCCAATGCTCTACAACCCAGTGCTGTGGGCCTTTAAACCCCTCTAGCTGAAATTTATCAGCTTACACAATGATCTTGGCTTTTGTGGCTGTTCCAGAGCATCCCATTCTATTAGCAATGCTATTCTATTGAGATAGTATGCGCTGAGGTGAAAACCTGTGCACCTCTAATGTGCTGAATACATTAATGAGAAGGTGTGTCTGAATATTTGCCATTGTTCCCATGGCCATACCAAGCTGTTCTGTCCCAGCAAAGACTCAGAAGAATGGTTTCTTTTTCCATCTGTTGTGCTGCTAAACCAGCACCAGCACATACTGAAGAAAATGCACAACAATGTTGGCTAAAGGGATATAGCCATGCACACACACTACAAAACATGTATGATTGCAGCTGTCACTCCAACATTAGCCACTCAACTTTGTGCTGTCAGATAAGATCTGTCAAGATCTGTGAGCTGGAACCAGTGAAGCCTGTACTGCTTAGCTAACGTTAGCAAGTGGCAGTTCCAAACACCACAGAACAGTTGTGTTTTTTTATCATTTCAACACGCAACTTCCTATTACTCGCCTCTGCACTCTCAGACACTTTATCTATGCTTCTGTCAGTAGAGTCAGTTGGGGCTGAACTTGTACTGTGGTGTGTGGCACAGATTGGATCTGTAGGGTAGCTATGCTAACGTTAGATTACAGAGGTACAGATCCAAACACTTCAGAACGTATTTCATTTTATTTTCTGTTGCTCAAACACCAGTCATTCAACTTCATTGCATCAGATTTGAGTCAGTATCATCTAAACCTGTGTCAGTAGTTCTTCAGTTGGCCAGAATAAAACCTGTTCTGTGGTGAGCAAAGCTGTTATCATGTTAATGCTAACCAGCTCCCCTCTCCTAGTTAGCAGCACCATTTAACATTTAGCATTTGTGTTAGATTCCTTATAGCAAGCAAATATCAATCCACTGGCTTGATAAGGTCAGCACCCTGCTGACAGATAGCCAGTCACCCTTAGACCATCCAAATTATTGTCCTCCATGCAAGGTTTAATTAGTTAGTTTTTAATCCCCTTCTCTCTCCTGAGGGAAACCTAATCATCCTAAACCAGCAACCTAAATATTAAGAAGAGCCTTTTGTCCTTTCAGCAAAAATCAATCCACCTTAAAAGGTTCAATATTTTATGTCCATCTTATGTTTTACCATCTTTGCTCTAAATCTGTCTCAGTATGGGCTAATGTCCTAGTATAAGCTAAAATACAATAATATGAACAAAAATGCAGATTTACTTGCTCTGCTTTAAGCTTTAGCTCAGCTATAGCTGCTTTTCTTGCATCTCTGACAGGATACTGTTCCCCAAAAGTAGAAAAGTTTATTGTAAAACTTTTCACAAGGCTAAAGTCAGCTTGTCATTTGCCAGCTTCTTGTTTGAATTAAATGGTGCAGCAGTTACATTCTGTCACCTCAGGCTAAGATTTAAGACCAAACGGGAAAAAATTCAAGAAGCTAGCGAATAACAAGCTGACTTCAACTTTGTGACTTTTTAGTGTTTGACAGTTTCTCAGTTTAAATGTATCAGGAAACCACCTGAGTGCTTATAAACGCAAGTCCATTTGTCTCTGGATTATCGTTGTTTTCTCCTAACCCTTTCCCTTTGCCGTTTTGTTAGCTACTAGCTAGGGGAGATTGTTGTCTGTGTTGCTGTGGTGACTAGCAGTCTGCGTGCTAATCTTAAGGGTTAAAGGTTGGTGAATTAGCACTTATAGGCTACATTAACTTTAGCATTTAAGACCGTTTATTGTTAAAACTGTATTAGAATTAGCAGAGCTTTATTTTACTGCAAACGAGGATTATGTTGCCTCAACACGGCAGTAAAACTGCTGCATGCAGCTCTGGAGTTGCATGTTGCTGACCCCTAGACTAGACCTAATATACAATGTTTTTTTTTTTTAATTTTATTGTTGTTACTGACCGTACTAATTTACTATTTTATTAATTTGCTAAACTAATTTGCAAAGGATAGTGAAACAAATAAAGAAAAATAAGTAACTGGACTATGAGTGGAAATTGTACAACCACCAGTGGGCCAGTGGGCAGCCAGCTTCACCATCAATAGGCAAACAGAAATATCTTACTATCTGGGATTAATGGCTAATGATGAAATGAATGAAAATCATGTACTGTATTCATGTCTTTGATGACCGTGTACGAGGTGAACTTACTTCTAATTCACTTTTATTGAAATGTTTTTGGCACAAAAGTGATTGATGTATAGAAATCAGCAGTCATTAAGCCATCCCACCCAAATGGTTCTGTGGCTCTAAACATATTTAGCTAACCGTACAATGGAAACTGTACAGACTATAATTTGTGCACATTCCATGCCAAACTTGTCCATGTGGAAATATCACAGGAATGGTTACTCTTCATGCTCAGAACTATTTTGCTCAATAGTAGAAAAGAGGACATAGTGTAACTTTTGGCAAGAATTGTGTTAGTCAAGTTTGGCAAGCATTTATGTTATTATTTATTACACTCAACGAAATTCAGTGCATCAATTTTTTTCTGGGTGTTTTTTGGTGGTGAGTGACATTAATATTATGTTGATTTGTTGTTTTCTCTCTGCTCTCTGCAGAAGCTGCATTCAGTTTTCTTCCTGCAGAATACAAAAACTGTCTGGATTACACACAAACACACACATGTACACACTCCATCTTTCTCTTGCTGTCTCTGTCTCACACACTCACTTGCTCGCTTTTGGTTTTACACACACACATATTCACACCTGGTCTTCATCAGCCAGCGTGTTCTTCAAAGAGCAGCGAGTGCCCAAGACTAAGAGGAAAAACACAGTGCTAGACAATCTGGCAACCCACTGCTTTCTCACAGGCTGGCACAGAGGTGAAAGGTTTACACAGGCACTCAGACAGCGTGAGTGTGTGTGTATGTGACACAGAATGAGAGAGAGAGAAAGAGGTTGACAGTAATAGCATGAATTAAAAAGTGTATTCAAATGGGCTGGATTTTTAAGACTTTTTTTGTTTCACGAGTTTGGGGAGAAGACAGTGATGCAATATTTGTTTGTGTATATGTGTGTGTGTGCGTGTGTGTGTGTGTGTGTGTGTGTGTGTGTGTGTGTGTGTGTGTTCAGTAGGAGATGTTTATACTATATGCTTATACTGTAAAGTCTGTCCTGCCCATCAAAACTTGTACATTTTCAAAGTGTTTTAATACAAATGAGCATGTTTATTTTGTTGGTTTGCAGTAGCTGAAGATCAGTTAGAGAGCTGTTTAGATCTTGCCCTTTTTCTTTGCAACAACTAAAGTAACAAGTATGCTTACATGCACTCAATAATCTGATCATAATCCGATTTCTACAGTTATCTGATTATTCAAATGGTCAAGTAAACAGCATATTTAGATTTCTTAGATCAAAGTAAGGTCTAGAAATCTATTTAAGAAAATCCTGACAAAGAGAGCTGGATTGTAGCTCAGTAATCGGATTTCTCACTGCAGGTAAACTCTTACTCTGATTTCTGTCGGATTTTTCAGCCTGTGCATGTGTGAAAACATGCGATAGTACTGGAAATAAGCAGCACTGCCACGAGATGCAGCAACACACTGAAACCAACTATATTCTTGAAATATTCTTCAATGTTCTAGATATGTATGCTCATATTTTCAGATAAAGTGGAGCAGTGTTTTTAAAAAAAGCCAGGGTGTGAAGTTTGATCTTTAACTCATGTGAAGGTATTTTAATACTTAATAATATGTTTGAACAGGCTGTGCATTAGTAAATTACCGTATTCTGTTGGAAAAAGTTAAAGTCATTGTGGGGATTTGTCTTACGTAAGTTACAGCAAAAATTTGTATGCTCCTGTCATGGTTGGCCCCTCCCACTCCTTATGTGCTTTTGTTTACCTTTTTATTCCTTTCATGTGCATTCGTTTTGATTTCTTCCCAGTCCGGCCCCCTTGTTTTCTGACCCCACCCCTGATTGTTACCACCTATGTTTTCCACCTGTGTCCTGTTACCCTTGTTAGCCCTCTTGTATTTAAGCCCTGTGTTTTCCCCTGTGTGTTGGCTGGTCTTTGTTTGATGTATGGTTTGTGCTTAATATATTGTATGTATTGTTTGTACTGTTTGAAGTATATGTGTTGTTTGTGTTGTATGGTGTTTGACTTTCCAGCCCCTGTTGTTTGTTTTTCTTGTTCATTTTCGTTATGTCTGTACCTCCTTATCTCCATGTTGGCTCTCTGAACCTGGACTGTTATGACCATGACCCTGGATTTCCCCCGAATGTCTTCGTACATGCGTCCGCCTCATCATTGCTCCTCGTTACAGCTGCGTAAAAAAAATCAAAAGGATGCAAACTGGCTTCAAGCGTCTGAAGTGCATCGTATGTAGAGTATGCTAGTCTAAACTGTTTTAAAGCAGTGCTACTAAATGCAAGTTGCAGTCTTCAAAGATGGATCATCATGGTGTTTTGAAGTGCGTGGCAGCATTAGTTTCTGTGTGACCTCTTATTTAAACTGCTTCCTGAAAGTTTATATTTAGAAGAATTGCTCTTCCTACTGACCCTGTGAAAAGTTTGGAAGATGAAAGATATTGTCCATTAATATTTGATGTTGATTGAATTTTTTATTACAGTTGAGTTGCATCACTTGGCATTGCCGAAGTGCTCTTTGCCCCATGCTAGAAAAAGAGACAGAGAAAAAGAGAGACAGAGAGACATAGAGGACAGTGGACAGTAAGAGTAGTAGACAGAAGGAGAGAGCACTAGAGAGACAGAGCAAGAGAAAGTGAGAAAAAGAGAGAATGAGATGGACGGAGTGTTAGAGTGACAACAGAGAGCGAGTTAAACAGGAAAGAGCATTAGAGAGAGTGAGGAGGAGCGGGCAGAGAGAGTAAGTGAAAGGAAGAGAGAGCTTAAGAGAGAGAGAGTAGAACAACCTGACTTTATCGGCACTCAAAGATATAAAAGGAAATAATATTAATTTTCCTTCTTACTCCCCCAGAGAAAACTGAGATAAGTCGCACATAGGAAGAGCCTCCCGCAGCTCTGTTGAAGCCTCGGTCTTTACATAGTAAATGGATGCCTATAAGGGACTCCTTCGTTCAGCTCAGCTCTTGGCAGCAGAACGGTAGACTATGCCATGAGATCTGGACATGACTTTCCTGAGAGCCTTTATAGTCAAGCCATAACACCCTTATCAGACCACAGCCAAATTACAATATACCTGAAGAGAACACTGGTGGCAGCTTCAATGAATTGCTAAAAAACACAGACCATTCATTCAAATTGGCTGTTCTAAAACTCATTTGAAATTTCCTGACAACCTAGAATGAAGGACTCATCAGCCCCATATTTAATTCTGGAGATTAATTTGAACCAAACTATTATAGAGGAATTTGAAAATGATGGTTCACGAAGGGTTCTTTAGTAAAACAAATGGTTTTATGCAGAAACATGAAAACTGAAAGAATCCTTTGTGTGATTAAAGGGTTCTTGGCGTTGTGAAAGTGTTCTTCAGATTGATGGAGAATGTGCTGTAAATGGTTCTATATAACAAAAGGGTCCTATATTGTACAAAAAAAGGGCTCCTCTATTGTGTCAAGCTTGACATCGCAACAATGGCAGAACCCTTTTTGGTGCCATATAGAACACTTTTCAAAACAACATATAATACCAAGTAATATTGAGTTTTAAATGGCCCTTAGTGTCAGTGATCTAAAACCCAACAACATCTTCAACACCCATCAGCCTCTCTGCACGCTCACTCAGAAAATCAGGCCCAACCACATTATAATCATCCAAAACACAATTACATCATCACTGGACTGAAACTACACAGCAACAGCACAAACATCAGTGCTTTTCAGACCTAAATAGAGATTACATTAGTGACCTACCTAAAAACAACTAAAGAGAAAACACTGAGGAAAGTGTTGACGATGTACAGACTTGGTGCTCTCACTGGGAGCTCTCAGTGGTGGAGATTGAGCTGAGTGCTCTAAATATGACTCCATTAGAAATGAGTTCTTTAAGAAAGTGAGCAGCTTCTGTCCTGAGTTTCAGCTCTGCAGTAACACTGAGAAACTCCCATACATATTAGGAGAGAAGAGCCAGTGGAACAATCACGCAGCGAGTTATGAGATAGCCTGTCATATCCTGAGACCCAATCAGTGAGGACAATCGACTATCAACTATTGATAGTTGACAATCAACTATTATAGATTATTACTGTTTATTAGATATTCTGAAATTGTCTTGACTCTTATATTTTCCTTTCCTTTTATTGATTACTAATAACCCTGTAAATAACTTTTCTAAATCTAGTGTTCTATTATAATCTAGAATATTATCTATCTGTTATTTGTGTTTTTGTGTTTCTTGATAACTGCTTTGGTAATAGTGTATCTCAATACATTCATGCCAATAAAGCACTGATGAACTGAACTGAGAGTTAGAGAGAAACAGAAGAGAACGTTAGCAGAGAGAGAGAGAAAGACAAGTTATAGAGAATAAAAAGAAGGAGAAGACAGAGAGCTTCAAAGAGATAGAAAAGAGAGCAAGAGAGAAGACAAAGAGAGAGCGTTAGAAAGGAGAAAGCATTAGAGAGAGAGAGAGAGAGAGAGAGAAAGAAAGAGAGAGAGAGAGAGAGAGAGAGAGAGAGAGAGAGAGAGAGAGAGAGCAGGGATATGTGTGTAATTTGTATTTTGCCAACAAAGGCTCTAATCCTCTACACAGGCTCACGCTCCTGAGGCTGGCCTTTGTGCGTCCTGCTATTGTTGGACAGCGAGAGAGATTTAGGGCTGGGCTTTCTGGAGTTTGTGGGGTTTTTGGGTTTCTTCGTGTGTCAGCCACCCACCAGCTTGTGCCTGGCGGAATTTATTTGAAGCTGAGCTTGTGTGTTGCCCTCCCTCTGTGTGCTGCTGTGGGGTTATGGGGTTAGCGGGGGGCTGAAATGGCTGTTTGACTCGTTTAACGCTAGCAGATGAGCTTAGTGACATGAGTGAGCTCAAATGAAGTCATCACGGTGTGATAGACACACAAACACACACACTCACACACCTAGACACACAGGTTTGAACAAGCCTTGAATGATGGAGACAGTGTTGCACTGTTCAAGATGTTGATAAGCTGTAACGTGTAATGGGTTTGTGTTTTTATTGCTGATTTTGTGTGTGTGTGTGTGTGTGTGTGTGTGTGTGTGTGTGATCCTATTTGTACATTTTCAGAACAAACCTATGATGTCAGCAACAATAATGTGCTCCTGACTTTGTAAAGTGTTTTACATTTTCTTAAAGAATGAATTCATTCATAGAATGGAATTGGAAAGGTTTTACTACATACTGGTAATTATATGTTTATTGTTGCTGACTGTAAATAATTACTACAGGTACTTACATATGTATGATATACATGTGACAGCTTTATATCATATACACTATATGGACAAAAGTATTGGGACACCCACATATTATACCTACAGGATCTTTTAGGACATCCTATTCTAAATCTATAGGCAATAATATTGAGTTGGTTCCCCCTTTGCAGGTGTTACAGCTTCAAAGATTTTTGAGTGTGTCTATGGGAATTTTGTCCCATTCATCCAGAACAGCATTCGTGAGGTCAGACTGATGTTAGACAAGAGAACCCAGTTTACAATCTCCGTACTAGTTCATCCCAAAGGTGTTTGATGGGGATGAGGTCAGGGCTTTGCGCAAGTTCCACACTAAACTCGTGAAACAATGCTTTTATGGACCTTGCTTTTTGCACTGGTGCACAGTCATGCTGGAACACTAAGGTTTATTCTTCAAACTGTTCCTACAAACTTAAGCATACAGTTGTTCATAATGTCTTGGTCTGCTGAAGCATTAAGATTTCCTTCACTGGAACTAAGGGGTCTAGGCTAACCCCTGAATAACAACCCCATAGCATTATCCCTCCTCCACCAAACTTTATGGTTGGCACAACACAGTTGGGCAGGTGACGTTCTCCTGAATTTGCCAAAATAGACTTGTCAATCAGACTGAGACAGAGAAGTGTGATTAATCACTCCACAGAACATGTTTCTACTGCTCCAGAGTCCAGTGGCAGCGTGCTATACACCACTCCCCCAGTGCTTGGCATCATACATTATGATCTCTCGTGTGTAGCTGCTTGGCCATGGAGACCCATTTTGTAAAGCTCCTGATGCACAGTTCTTTTTGTGATGTTGCTTCCAGAGGGAATTTATGATAGATTCAACAAAGGATAGTCACTGTGCGCTTCAGCTCTCAGCGACCGCCTCATGGCTAAGCAGTTGTTGCTCCAAGATGCTTCCATTATACAATGGTTGACAGGGGCAGATCTAGCAGGACAGACATTTCACAAACTGACTTGTGGCAGAGGTTGGATCCTATGACAGTTCCAAGTTTTACTGAGCTCATCAGTATGACCCATTATACTGCCAGTGTTTATCTATTGAGACTGCCAGGCTATATATGCTTAATATCCAATTATTAGTAATTGGTGTGGCTGAAAATTCAACTTAATTCAGCTTAAAAATTCAATAATTAGGAGGTCCCAAAACTTTTTTCCAGACATGTACATATAATACATTACTACATATAAATGCTTACATACATATGGGACATGTAATTATTATACATGGGGGAATACATAGAACCTCTATGTAATAATATGTCCCATGCATAACCACATGTCTTTACAATGTATGAAACTGTGTGTGTGTGTGTGTGTGTGTGTATGTGTGTGTGTGTGTGTGTCTAAGGCCTCATGTAGCAGCCTGTATCAGACACAACCCTGCATTCTCTGACTCATTTCAGACGAGGCTTTTAGTGTGAGAGATTATTAAGTAAAAGCAGTTGAACACACACAGTGGTGAAGCATTTATCTGATGGTGACAGATCTCCTGCAGCACACTGATGGGACAAGGAATGAGTGTAAAAATGGACAGAGGAGAGGAGAAACGAAGCACTTTTCTCTGCACGCCCCCAAAGTGATTAGAGCAGAAGAAGCCTCTCTCTCTCTTTCTCTCTCTCTCTCTCTCTCTCTTCCTTTCACCCTTTTCATCTTTTGCCATCGCTCTAAGTCCCTCTCTCCCAACTGCTGCAGCAGATTACTTCACTATCAGACTGATCCCCTCTCTCTCTCTCTCTCTCTCTCTCTCTCTCTCTCTTTTTGATGTTGGTCTGATCAGTGGGGTTTCAACTGAAAAATTCACCAGCTAAATATAGAGTCTGGAATAGGCTGAAAATAGGCTTTCATCTGCTCTTTCATAAAGTGTGTGTGTGTGTGTGTGTGTGTGTGTATGTGAGTGTGCACACATATTAGCTCACATTAAGAATCCTAGTGTGTAAACATCCATAATAATCATAGATTAATTCTGACTGAGACGTAGTTGGAATCAAAGGTTATGGGTTTATATAATTTCTTTATCTTTATATAATATCTTTATCTAATTCTCATCTGTCCAGTGGGTGCGGTCAGCCTCTCCACGCAGCTTTACTGTTCTAACTCTGGAGCCACAATAACGTGTACAGCCATTTGTGCTGTTAATATGGGAATGGATTAACAGAAAGACGGCTGGTCTTCTGTGTATAAATACTCATACACGTGCTGCCATTATTATATAAACTCATTCCCTCCCTTCTTATTTGGATAATCTTCCAGCACAGTGACAATGGTGTTGGTGTGTGCAGTCTGGCAGTGTACTGAAAAAAATAAAGAAAATCGAATTACTGCCACTCTTGTAAATATTCTTGAAGGACCTATATCATACATTTGCTTGTTTTTTACCCTCAGATCCATGTATGATGATTATATGGTGGTTTTATGCACCAAAAACAGTCCTAATTTATATTTGCATATCAGTTTTTTAACCTGTGTTTATCTCTTAGAATTAAGCAGGTTGGTTTTGTTATTGTGCTGTTTAATACTGGTACATGACTGATATGTGATGATGTTCTGTGTTCTGATTGGCTGTCCTGTGTTGTGCATCATTTAAAAAAGTCCAGACATTCCTTACAATATCCATATAAATGGGAGGGGCTAAACTGCTGCTGTTTTTATAGCTTTGTTTGCAAAAATGAACTGTATGGACTGGAGAGCAAAACATTAACAAATGATATAAAACTGTTTTATTTAAAAAAGCAAGAAAAAGTTGTTTGTACATGATATGGGACCTTAGAAAGAAAGAACTTAATGCAGCACTCGGGGTCGCACTGGTAGAAACCCACTTCAGTCACAGGCAAAGGGTGGTCTCAGAACAAATGATACAGTGATCAGGACCAATCACAGTCAGGAGGAGGTTTCAGAACAAATGAGGAGGTGATTTTGGTCAAGAAGATGTCGCTTTGCTTTGAAACTGTCAGTGATAAACTGACACATACTGATATTGATGTACTGCTAGAGACAGTCTTGGACCATTACCGTCTTGTATACTGCGTCTTCTCATGTTTTGGATGTTACATGTGGCACCTTAGCCCTGAAGACACATTTCACCTCCCTGTGGTTTTAGTGTGTTTCTCTATAGAGAATGCACATTTGCATATTTGTATGCACAGTTTTTTATTTGTTGAATTTAACATATTGGAGAAAAAATAAAATATAAATATGGCCTGTGCAAAGGTTATGACACACTATTGTATTTTATTCCAGTTTAACTCTGCAGATATAAATAATTATGCACTACAATTTGCACAATGCAACTGCCAAATTTAAGCTTCTTCATTTCAGACGATACATATTCACTTAGAAAATCAACAATGCATATTATTTGATCACAACTGTTCAAAGTTTTGCAAATGACTGTATGGTTCAAATGATAAATAGAATCAAAGTACATCAAGGCAATTTACTTTGATTCCATCTCTTGGATTGCATTAAAGCTTTTATGATTGTCTCATCAGCATCACTGATTTTCAAGCGCAGCCCAGTTAATAGTGCTGGGTGGAGCTGAAAAAAATTGAATTCCTGTGTATTATCATTATTATTATTGTTATCATTATTATTATTATTATATCATTATTAAAGTTAATAAACCCATGCTCCCTGAGGCCTACTTAACAATTCTGTTTTGTTCTGTTTCTCTTAACACCAAAGGAAATCTTACACAGTATTATCCATGTTAACAGGATGGAAACTGTTTCATTTAGTTTATTTTATTATTTATGTTTTATTGCTGTTTTATTTATTTTATTTTGAGCTTGGTTTTTAACAGGGCTTGCAACTCAGAGCTGCCTATTAACATCAGTGGTATCTCTTTGCATCCTCCCTAAAATGAGGCCTGGTTGGTTGCGTGACACTGGATACTACCAGGGACACAGCAGTCAATGTTTTTATCACCACTACACAAGTTTTTAATGTTTAACATTGTTAATGTGGTCATGCATAAGCCAGCTGGTAGATTAATGGCAGTCACAAGGACTACTTTACTGGAACATTAGTATTTGCATAGTATATTGACATTTTTATTATGTACTATTATGCCAAGCTATTGACTGCTGCAGTGAATCATGTGAGCCAGACTGAAATCTCAATATAAAGATCACCAAATTTAATAAAGCATCCACAGCAATGTGAAAATGTAGTCTTAGTATTGTCAGTAGGATTACAGTATTATACAGATTATAATCAATAACAGCAGTGTTACAGTTCGGCCTTTATTATCAGCAATAAGGCTATAGCACCAGTGTAGTGATATAGGTATTACTGCCTGCAGGTGAGAGATGTAAGCTCAGATATAAGCTAAAGATTTAGGCTTAATAATGATATCTTGTACTCCCTGAATGCATTGGTTAATTCATGGTCATTTGGGAAAAAGATATTAGGACACTCACATACACATAAGCCTGAATAAAGTGCAGAATTCTCACTGAGAAAACCACTCTGCACTCCTCCGACATCATGCTAACTTTAGCCAAGAGAGAACACACAATGAATTTTAATAAAAACCTAATACTTCTGCAAATGATTTTCCTATCTGAATGGGTCTGTATGGTTTAGCAGCAGTGTGGGCATGTGTATAAATCTCTGGGCTGATAGGCCAGCAGATGGCTGCCTGGCTGCTAAAAAGCAGATCAATAGAAGCCTCCTCCTACAGTCCTCTGAGCAGAGCTGGACATTTATCACATCAAATCAAACCATGCCAGGCACCTCTGATTTTTATTTATTTATATAGCTTTTCCTTCATTTCATCTACCTACGAGCTCTGCACCAATTATAACGACACCATTATCAATTTGCCTTTGTCTCCTTTTCATGTTCACCTTTAAATGTTACGCTGCACCCGTTGTGCTGTCTGCCAGACGTCCCTCATTAGATGTTCGCGTGAAGATTCGCTAAACGCTTCCACTGAGTGATGTTCGCTGCTTGGAGCCAGGGGCACACAGAGGATCTTTTCGGACAGATGTGGGAAAAGCCGTTGGGGGGAAATGTGGAAACCAAATCATATTGATGCGCTTATTGTAAGATGGTAGAAAATATTTCATTTCTGGGTATCAGGCTGAGCTGAAACAACATTAGAAAGCTATGAAATATTAAAAAGCATGATGTCATCGGTTCCCTGGATTTGCTTCCTCGCTGAGATGAGATTGGCCCCTCTTCAGAGCCAGCCAAAGACAGAGAAGGGCATGGTCTTCACAGGCAATGACACATGCCGCTGACTCTTTTCAGTGCGGATGTAAAATGTTAGGGGGCGCATTTTACGTTAAAGGAATATCCTAATGTTTTTCAACATAATCTCTATCTGTGATGTCTGGACCGTACCATCAATCACCATGGGCAGTAATTTATAAACACTCTTTCCAATATTTTAAACAACTAAAAAAACAGCTTGTTCAAACATCAATTGCTGAATTTTGTGAATAAGTGTTTGAATAAATAGTGACAAATTACAAAAACAAGTGTCTTAGTAAGGCTTTGGGCCACAACAGCTATGTTTACATGCAGCCTAATAATCTGTTAATAATCCAATTAATAGCTCAATTGGAAAAAATACATATCCATGTATACACCTCAGGATAGACTAGTCCGATTGAGGCCATTTAGTATACATTTCTATCCGATTGAATGAGGTCAGTAGTCCTGTAAATGATCAGTTAAATAGAAGAATAATAACCATGTAAATGCCCATATCTAATTACATTCCCAGTCAGAAAGTGTAAGTACGTTCTGCGCATTCGCGTCACATCATAGCGAAAGTTTATAACGTTCAACATGGCGGGTGCAGAAACCGGTCTGCAGAGGAGACGAAGTTTATTCTTTAAATTCGCTGATGTGTCTCAGAGCATGATGTCTTACTCTCACCCTTCTTTCCTGAGTGTGACATCATTTTAAAGCAGTTAAAAACTCAAGCACTGATCACTGCTGTTCATTTCTCACTGGATGCACGTAATGCTCGTTGTCATGGAAACATGGTCTACATTAAATGGTGCTCTACGTATGCATGTAACTTTAGATCGGATTACTCCATGTAAATGGAGATTTTCCAAAGCTGTTGAGTAGAGTGCATAGAAACACCTCAGCCTTAATCCATAATTGTAATGTATTAAATTAGATTGGCAAAATGTTTTGCATATAAACACAGCCAATGAGTCACCAGTCATCTCAGCTGTGCTAGAATGAACTGTGCTAGTATCAATATTCTTCCAAAAAATATTCTCTCCGCTGGTGTTTTGATGATGATGGTGGGGAGCGGTGTCACCGCCATCTAAACCTGTCAGTCTAAACTCTTCCAGAGATGAGGCTTGAGATCTGGCCACTGTGAAGACCATCATTTTACTCCATTCACTGACTCCTTATGTTCTGTGGATGGGTGCTTTGTCATCCTGGAAGAGACCACTTCCAACAGGATAGAAATGTTTCATCATAGGATAAAGGTGGTTATCAGAATGACAGTATTGATTTACAGTGACCCCTCCACATTAGAGGGACAAGTGGGCCAAAACCATTGCAGCAAATCAAAGTCAGTATGTCCTCTAATTGTAGATGTCAATCATTCCGGCCCGTAATATTCTCTTGGTGTACTCCACACATGCACTCACCCATCTTTGGAGAATATGGTGAAGGATAACTCATCAGAATATCTGTCCAGTCACATGAGGGTCAACTGATCTTCTGATTTTCCTTACATATCACACTAATGCACCACACCACGCTCACTGAATGTACATGTTTAACCACACTGCCATATTTACTGATGTCTTTCCCATAGATGACAAATGCAGATGACACTTAGTTACTCTACCTGTGACTGAAGTTCCTGCATGTTCTGTGCCATAATGGACACCAAACAAAAATTCCAAAGTCAATTGGATCTTTTCTTTTTACTGTCTTGATGCAGAAGGTCAACTGGGACTGCTCAGAATTGTTCATACCGCAAAGCATGGTAGGATGTTAATTGCTTAATTGTGACATGCTGTCTGGAAGCATATGTTTTATGTTATGTTTATGTTATGTTTATTCAGGTTTCTCCTATTATTTGTCCCTCATCTGTACATTAGCTGAAATTCAGAATTACAACTTTCACACTCTGGCAATACAGTTCATTACAGCTTTAAACTTTAAGAACTTTACAAACTAAACACTGGAAAAATACACAAAAAAATCTGGTTACTTTCACTTTCACTGTGCTGGTATTCATGTACAATTAGGTGGAGCCTATGAAAACATTAATGACTGCACTGGTAACAACCTGCCACGTTCCCACTGGAAAATCAGCCCCATCTCTGAAAGAATGAATTAGACAGATTTATAGCCTAACCCCTTAAAATCCCAGGCTTATTATATACTAAGGCTTATGATTCAGTAATTACAGGGACTACAATGCAAACTGGATGAGTTATTTTTAAATTATAGACGGGTGAGGTAAAGCTTTGGTGGGTTGTGGCCATTTAAGGAGTTCATTTCCATATATCTTTGACAGACATTTCTATGAAAGAATACAAAAGTGCTTGTTTGCATATATGACAGACTTCAGTGATGACCCCATGGATTCCATTAATCAGTTTGTTTCCAGTCCATACATTTTCAACTCTTAACTAAGCACAAGAAAACATATGAAAAATGATTATCTGCAGCAACTGACCATATGCTAAAGATGCAGCCAGTACAGATTTGGTTGAAAAATATACCATTCCTTTAAAATTCATTCTCAACCTTTATAAAGCTCTTAGGATTTTTTCTGCACTGCTCCCAATGACCATTCGTCTTAATAATGTCTTCAACCCACACCTTTATTCAATAAACCCTTAACTTACTGCACTCTGTCACTGGGGCAGGGTGCCAACACAAACACACACTCGCACACGGATACACACACAGCACACACTCCCTTGCTCTGTCTATTTAAGTAAGATATCGGTCTCGGTTTCGTGCTGCGTGATTAGATAACACTGTTAGTTTGATAAAAACAGACTACATCACAGAGTAAAGACATTTAGAGTGCCAAATTCAACCCCCCTTTAACTCCATCGCAGTGATTTGTGTTGGGCTCCTAAGCCGCACAGTGAGTGTACAGTGGTGTCTTTAGAGCCAAGGCAGTAATCCGGCTCTTTCACACGGCTCAGTTTGAATCTCAATAGGAATGTAGGAGCAGATTTACTCCCAAAATCCCTCTGCAAACAGCACTGTGACGCTCCACTCTGGCTACCAACAGGACTGCCGTGTTTGTCCCCTGTTTATGCATCTGTATGGGTGTGTGTGTGTGTGTGTGTGTGTGTGTGTGTGTGTGTGTGTGTGTGTGTGTGTGTGTGAACAGCTGAGGGTGTTTCTTTGTTTGCTCTTGTGACTCACAGCTCTTTAGGACACTTGTTCATTAGACGTAGTGCGGAGGCTGGATATACTAATCAGGTTAAGGCTGAAAACAGCATTCAGACACATGAGAGTTTTAATGAAGCTTTGCTGTGTTAGCACAGCAGGCCCATGAACACAAGGACAAACTACATGCTTGTCCATTTTCTAAGTAAAAAGGAGTTAACACATCCTCTACAGCAGGGGAGTCAAGCTGAACCACTAAAAGATCCATATTAAAAAATCTCAACAAATCCAGGGACCAGCTGAGTTTTTATTTTATTTTTGCTTAACATTTAGCCACAACCCCAACTGACCATTGTTTATTCAAAATATCCCAAAACTACAGAGAACTGTCCTCATAAACCTCCTTAAAATTCCGCAGCGTACAGTAGTTTTTTCAAAACTGCATTTGCTTGAACACTTTGTGGTGCTGTCCCGTGTTGGGGAGGGAGTGAGAACTCACATTATGTTGCAATGTATGCTGGGATCTGTAGTGCAGCTCTCAGTGAAATTAGCTAATATTAACAGAAAATTAAAATAATTTTGCGGGCTGAGTGGGATTGTGCCACGTGGAATTTACAGGGAACCAACTTTAGCGCACAATTTCTATTTATTTGCTGAATTTAACATATTGGGGAAAAACAACATAATGTAATATGAAATATAATATGAAATGAGCCATAACCTTTGCACAGGCCACGCTTTACATTATTTTTCCTGCTATGTTAAATGTAGCAACAGTAAAAGTGTATTACAATGGGCAGGAATGTCTTAACTTATTTGTACTTAGAAAATCAACAAAACATATGTTGATGTTAACATATGTTGGTGCATATGAATGTTTAGACATGCATGGATACACACACATTTTTTAAAAATTTAAACCATTTTTATGTGTTTAAGTGCACCAATTTCAGTAGACTGACATTGATTTATTATTCCTGGAGGCCCCACATTTTTTAACAACCAGAGTAAATACGCAAAAAGCAAAACGGTACAAACAAAACTGAACAATATTTAGATTAATTTGTCAACATTGCTTTCCAACACTTGCCCTACAGGCCTGGTAATAACAGTGCTAATTGTTGTTTTAAGTCTTCATTTCTACAAGGCCGATGTTGGCTTCTTATTATTATTATTATTATCTTCTAATTCTCCATTTCACATTAAATGGAGCAGCATTTACATTATCATACCCGTATGCAGTTATAAAGCTTTCAGGACCAGCTGCTCCTCAGCTTGTTGTGTACACATGGCCCCAAGACTGTGGCCTCCTCTGATGCAGCTGACTGACTCAAATGGTTTTTCAGGCAATACGATAGGAAGCATGGCAATCAGTCAGGTGGTCATGTTCTGCTGAATGAAATAATCCCAAGAGTGAGCATCAAGGCAAACAGAGGCTAATTTTAAGTCAGTTTAACTGACTTTTTTTAGTCACTGCATAATTCTATGAGTGCTATTTCATAGGTTTGTGTGTGCTTTATGATTATTCTAAAATGTAGAAAATAGTAAAAATAAGAAAAATCCTTCTATGGGTGTATCCAAACTTTTGACTGATACGGTACAGTGAGAGGAGGTGATTCATCTCAAAAACGTTCTCATTAACAGAAATTTTGAGTGTATTTCTTAGATGTCATTATAGTAATGACCACAGTGCCTTCAGTGCTTGACACAGCATGGTTGCTACATGCATGCCTCAAATGAGATCCCAATGAAGGAGCTTATGAGTCTTAATTTGGCATTAAGAAGCTCAATTTGTAAACTAAAAAGTTTCACAACTAGCATTCCTGGGCACCATCATGGATTAACTATGGATATTGTTCATCAAAAGCTATAGGAGAGTGGGAGGAATGAGCTCTCCAAACATTATGTTTGATATTACCTCCATGCCCTGAAACCATCAAGCGTCTTGACGTGCGTGTGCATCTGAAAGTGGTCCTCCCTGCCTGATAAATGGGCTCTAATCATGTCTCGGACGTTGAGCTAAAATCACCAGAGAGAAATGCAGCGTGTAATCTGTCTGTTGACTATCAGCTTTATAGGAGCCTGATGCTTCAGAGGCTTGTATTAAACTCTTATCAGCGCAGAATGTGGCGTTAATTCTGGGTGTCTGAGCAGGAGATTAGGGGAAGACGGAGCAGGGCTTTGGGGTGGAGAGGGCAGAGGGGGGGCAGGAATTCCAGGGATGCCTCCTGGATCAGGGTCCAGTGCTGCTGTGTTTGGATATGGATCAGCAACAGCTCTGCCTCCACACACTCTAAACTCTCCACTGGCCAGCAGTCTCACACTGCTAAAGACAGAAGCAGAGTGGATCCCACTCCAGGCCTGACTTCAATTAAAGCCCAATCAACTTCAGTTGGTTTAAGGCTAAACTCTGCCCTGCCAGACTTTAATTTAGGTGTTAAAGTGATAGTTTTTTATCAGCCCAGACATGTTTGGTGTCTGAAATTTGGCTCTTTAAATTTAACATGGAACTACAAAGATAATATAGCTAACATGTAACGGAAGCTTATTAGCATCCAATCAACCCTATGAAACCAGGTGTCTTGCTGGCGATCCATTCTGAGAATTTGATGATGGTCAAATTTCTACCGCCAGAGGATGTATATGTCCACGCTGACCAGAGTGAAACGTTTCAGTGTGTAGAGTTATTGCTAATTGTAAGGGTGTGCTTCCCTGTTTTCTATCACTGTATAAAAAATGTCCTTATTTTGGGATATATGTTAAAGATTAAATGTGACTCATGTGTGTATTCCTAGTCATGTGTTTGCTTGTTCGAAACTGTAGTTTGTGAGAAAAAAAGAAGAATCTGTGAACTTTTTTGTATGATGTTCTTTACATGCCAAAAAAGGCAACAGCTGAGAAATCATGTAAAGTCACCATGTTTTGCATCAGCTTTACAGAAACATAAGCATGCCTTAATCATCACAAACCTTCCTCAAACTCAGTCAGTTAGATAATCTCAAATAGACTTGCTTATTTGGTTTCTGACACTGTAGGTCATAATATTATCAACAGAAATGGACAAAGGTCACTGTTAAGCTGAGAACAGTAACAGTATTCTTGAAATTATGTCCATGTTTTTGTCCAGTTTTATACATAACAGTCTGACATACAGTCTCGGAAACTACATAAGAAAGCCTATTTGAAATTACAGCTCGGTTTGTTGTAGTTTGAAGTAAATATCCAGTAAGCAAGCTCCATGCTAACTGGCAAGTACAAACCTCTATTATTTGTTAGCAACAATAGCCTATAGCAAAACTGGAGAAGCAAAGCAAAAAATTCTGCTTAACTATGATTAACTGATTAACTATGTTTGGTTCAGGGAGTCAATTTTTCACCTTTTCTCTAAATCCAGTGTGACAACACAAGGCCAAATCAGACCTGGGGCACAATCCCATTTGGAAACCCCATGCAAAATTATTTAAATTTTCAATTAATATTAGTCTGTTTCACTACAGCTGCACTACAGTTCCCAGCATGCACTGCAACATAATGTGGGCTCCCTCCATCTCCCCAACAATTTGTGGGATAAGACCAAAAATAAAAAAAGCCAGGTGTCTATTTCAAGCAAATATGCAGTTTTAAGAAAAGTACTGTTTATTAAGGACATTTAAAGAGAATTAACAGTTATAATGCATCTAATGCAGTCTACTGTTTTATATAAAACAATTAGTTTTTATTTAAAAAGATTTTTTAATTGTTTAATAATTCAGTGCCTGTTTTTTGCCATTGTAGTTTTTGCGTATTTTGAATAAACAATGGCCAGTTGGGGTCATGGCACAGTGTTAAGTAATAATCAAATAAAAACACATCTGGTCCATGGATTTGTTGAGATTTTTAGTGGCTTTTTTAGACTTTGACATCCCTGCTCTAAAATATAGTTTTAAACTTGGGGTGATTATGAACTGACATGCTCATTCATGTATATCTCTTCTGTGTATCCTGTTGCTGAGTAACGTTTAACATTGATTAGGGATCAGAGTCAGTGCTTTACAATGCCTGAATTGTGCTTCATTCATTTGGCATTGTTTGTCTCCTTGGCGGTCTGGCAGATTGGCCCTACCCAGGCTTTTTCCCCAGAAACACTCATACTCACCCACACAGAGGAAATTGAGGGGCTCTCAGAGTGAGATGACACTGGTCCCTGTGGCGCAGAGAGGATGATGGGTAATATGTTGTCAGCCGTGACCTGCTGTTTCTCTCCTCTCTGCCCTCCCCTCTCTATCATGGCTCTCATTAATATGAGAATGAGAGAGGGAGAAAAAGAATGAGAGAACGGATGTAAATAGAGTTCTAATGTGAGCACTGAGCCTTATGAGAAAGGCTCAATTCTGGGCAATCTTGCATCATTTCTGCTGTCAAGCAGAAACGGCTAATATCAAGGTCTATGAACATCTTCATTTCACACTGCTCAAAACCGTCAAATCTAAATAATACAAGGTTTTTGCCTAACCTTGTTCTCTGGGAAATCAATGCACGGCTTCTGCTGTGTGTGTGTGGGGGTGTGTGTGTGAAGGGGGGGCACTTACATGACTGTACGTAGAATGATGAATAGCTACCTATGAATCACAGTGAAATATAGAATAGAAATGATTATCACTTAACCAAAAAACTGGGTTCAACTGGTTTTAGAAGCTTTTTGTCCACACATGTTGTTTTCCAGTGTTCTCAGCTATCTGGTCTCATAAAAAAAGTATATGAAATTATAAAACATAGGCAAATGTTGAAAAATGGTAGAAAAATGTCTCATAAACAGGATTACCAAAAAAAAAAAAGCTTGGATCATCATTCCTGCCTCAAAGCCCTACAAATTTGCAAATATTCATGTCCAAATATTTTTATATCTGTGTAAACAGCATACAAGTGTTTATTGGATTTTGAAGAACAGGAACTTGAAAGAGGCTCAGAGTGTATCAGTGCAATCTCCACTCCTGGGTTTATCAGAGCTCATTCATCAAATATTAAGTCTGATATCCAGCTTTATGACATGAGAACTGACTAACTGACCGTAGTTTTGACAGAAAACATGTCTGTCTGCTAGAAGCTGACTTTTAATGTAAACTCAACATGGAGAGACCTCAATGTGAAAGCTCACTGGCTATCTGACTGGTACTCTGGATATCTTTCTTCATCAAAGTAAAGAAAGTCAACAGGCAAATACATAAATGAACATATTTTAAACCTGTGTCAATATTGAGCAATAAGCTCACAGAATTATGTACGTTCCTGCCTGAGGAAGTGAGGAAATGTTATAATACAGTTTTGGTCTTGTTTTAATCAACTTATTAGGTAAGTCATTCTGAATCCCCAAACCGAAAACAAAGAAGAAAAATTGCATTGATGATTTCATCTGACATTTCTTCTTGTAAAAAAAGGGTTTAACTGCAAGATATGTTTCTTTAATGATTACAACAGAGAGAGAAAGAGAGAGAAAGAGAGAGAGAGAGAGAGAGAGAGAAGCATAGAGAGAACTCAAAGGAAAACAAATACATCATTATCAGCTTCTAAGGTTATCAGTAAAAGTATGCACGCAGATAAGAGCTGAATTGCCAAAAAGAGTCAACACACACACACACACACACACACACACACACACACACACAGAAAATGTCTGGTTCCTCTGACTTACATTAAAAGTAAAGTAAAATTTTAGCTTCTCCTGTAAAGGAGGACAAGGAAAAGCATTCTTAATTTTCAATGGAAGTAATTGTAATATTTTCTTCTAAGTAATTTGAACAATTTCTGTTGGTCCGTTCATCATTACATTTTGACACAACAAAAAGGGCAGCTGCCTTTTTCAAACTAGATCAAAAAATATAAATAACAAAAAAAGGAGATACAAGGTTTTGTCCTGACAGCAGCGATATGTATGTAATTGGGTTCAGACTTAATTTTACTATATTTGGAAATTTTAAAACTCCTGTGTATTGTTATTCTCCAGGTACCTGGTCAGGCATGAGCTGTTTTCAGCAAGCTGAAGTCACTTCTTTATGATTTTGTGAACCACTATCAACATGAAACTTGGCCAGTATTCCCTCAGATTACAATGACATAGTTTGGGTTTCAGAAGAGGGGACTCTAAATATATACACAGTCGTGTGCAAGTTCACATGTCCAATGTGATACATTCAGCAAATAAATGGTGATTATGCATTAAAATGTCAGAAGATATGTAACTTTTCACTTAGAAAATCAACAAAACATGTCAGTTCACAAGAACACCCAAATTTTAAGTATAGCTGTGTACATCAAAAAATTGAAAGCTGTTTTATGGATCTGTAGTTGGGGAAGAGCTCATATTATTTAATAATAGCTAAGCGTGACGTTATTGAAGTTAATACTGAAATGTGCTTATGTGGCTTCTGAAACTTTGGTATGCTGTCATAAAAAATGGATAAAGTTACATTGATAGTTAAAAAAAATAACAGTATTGAACTTGAATGTTATCCATACTTTTGTCCATTTTGATGATGAAAGGAGGAAATACAGTGCCGGTAAACTCATTTCATTCATGAGTCTTTTTAATCAAATGGCTTACACCTGTCTTTGGAAGGTGACTATAAAACTGGAAGCCCTTACCCTCTTGTCTTGTGTAAACTGAACAATAATGATTTTAAACTGTATATAATTCACATGTGTCAACAAACTTCATGCCAAACATAGTCAAAAATTAAAGCAATTTTGTGGTGTACATATTTATGTACAATCGGTTGACACATTTGACTCACAGAATTCACAAGAGAAAAAAACTCTACTTTTAATGTAAGTCAATCGAACCAGGCTTTTTTTGTCCAGTTATCATAAAAAGGCATTTTCAATGGATGTCAAAAACTGAAACATGGAGATACAAGGTTTTGTTCCGACAGCAGTGATATGCTTACTGGTGGCTCTGAGGGGTCACAGGGCTGTTTGGTGAGGTTGAGTAAGGCTAGTTTGTCTATCAGCTTTCAAAATGTCTGACTCTCTATCATCCTCCTCCTCACAAACACTCTCACCCCACAGCGTAGCGATGGAGGTCACATGTCCAACAGACCTTTCATCCCATACGTTTCGCTTCAAACTAATTCACACACTCAATCTGCTGAGCCAGTTCTGCTCATATGGTAGACTGCTGTAAAATTCCTCTCCTTTAGTTGAATCTTTGGCTGGTTTTGCCTTTTTTTTGTAATGGAAGCTGTAATGGAAGTGGCCTGGTGCTTCCATTGGTGCGAGAGTGCTGCTAAAATGCTGCCATAAGCACCCACACACAGGTCAGTGGTCACTGCTAACAGCTCTGAGTCAAGCCTGTCAATAAATGCATGAATACATTATCTCTCAGTACTGGTTGTGCTGGATGCTATTACTGACTTTGGTGCACTGTGACAACGCGCCGCTGAAGTGAGGCAGGGAAGGGGACCTGCAGTCACTGCTAAGGTTGGAATTACTGTAATGTAAAACCAATTAAGTTGATGTATAAAGTTCTATTTATTCTAATGCAATGCTAGTACTGTGCAGCTTCACAGGTTTCACGTGACTAATAGGAAGATATTAAAAATTAAGAATTGTATGTAAATGTGTTCAGAATGATGAAGAGAGCTGCATATGACTCTAAAATTACAGAGAAACATTGAGAATGAAGTTGTTACACAATTCATATCCAGAATCGCTCATATCAACGGGGAAGAAAACTTTTAACTAGGAGTAGATAATAAAGGCACATTACTTATTTTTTAATAACGTCTTGGTGTCCTAAAAAAACTTTCAATGTTGAGTAAAGCATGTAAAATACATTGTGTATGTTACTGTTGAGTAAAATTAATACTATTTATATTACATGTGGTTACAAACAGGTTACAAACATTTGCATGTGTAGGCTTTTCACAATTTCGCAACCAACTGAATGTGGATTAGGTACATTTCAACACTTGAGTTGAATCAAACACATGTAAACAAAAGAAAGCAGAAACACAATTGCTGAGCAAAAACTTCTAACATCTGAGTGGTGACCTCTAAAGGGCAGCGACGAATAATGTTTGTTTATTTGAGCTCAAACTGTCTGTCATTAGTTGTAAAGTATACTTGCTAGGAAGGGAGAGTTTATCAGTCAGTTTGACCACTTTAGGCATGTACTTTAATAGATGCATAAATAGAATAGGTGTATAAATAATGCCACGACTTATTAAGGCAATAATGCAAACAAGATAATTAAGTCATGTTCATGACTTAGTAAGGCATGGGAATGAGATGCTAATGCATGGCCACAACTTTGTAAGTTGTGGGAGGGCGCCTTACTAAATCGTTGTCACACATTAGGATCTCGCATTACTTTTCTTTGTATGGGATGTCACCAGCAGGGCTCCATACAATTGCAGTTACTTGGACAAATATGTACTACCTAACCTACAATGTCAGGACCAACAAAATGGTCCTTAATTCGTTGTAAAAATGACTGGGTATGTAACCACAGTGCCTTAAACCACTGACTTTAGTAAACTTTAAATAATAAAGTTTACGGAACACAAAACACAGATCATAGATTTGATAACCTATTATTAGATTTTCAATGAACTCAAAATGTTTAATGATGAGCTGTGACTATTAGAGCTAGGTCTTCAGTACAGGACATAAATGTCAAAAAAACCCACCTCTATGATAATGCTTATTTCTGCTTGTGCACCTAATGGATTCTTGTAGCATGCCCGTGCTAAGCTAACAACCATTTGCATGTCTTATTTGAAGGTTTCAACAGACATAACACATATACTAGCTTGTAGGTAGCAACTTTACAGTGATTCTTTAAGTAAAGAGCTCTAGAGCAGCCGCTCTTTCCCATTTCTAACAGCTGACGGAAACACACTGGTCAGTCTACTCATACAGTCTAGGGCATATCTAGGAATTCTAGAAGATTTAGATTAATGTTTTCTATCTCAAAATTGGTCTCATCCAGTGGAAATCAAAACATCTGCAGTCAGATCCTCATTATTATATAATATGCCTTACGTGTTGGGCCTTCAGCTCTTGAAGTCCTAACCAATAGGAGAACACATTCTTTTGTATCTACTCAGATACCACATACAAAATAATCCTAATTGGATTCATTTTTATTCCATTTGAAGAATATAACCCTTTCATTTCCAAACAAAAGTCAACAATGAAATGAGTATCATGTATTGCTACAATACTTTCAGAGTTTAAACACAACAAACATGATTATCACATGAAATAAAAAAATAAACTATAAATAACAGATATGTATTTCTGTGAAGGCCCAGAAGGCCCTGTGGGTTCCCCCAGTGTGCAATATGTATAAACACATGCTGCACGTTTTACTGTCCATGTAGAACAGTGTGTAAGAATGTGAGTTTAACTGTTTTCTCTGTGTATGTGGAGGTGCTGATGTGACTCTCTGGGTCCTCACGTTTACACGCTGATTATAACACTTAGGAGCCAACGGGTCTTCACTTAGAGTAAACACAGATGGACATCTACTGAAGGACAGCACATTCTCTCACACCACACACACCCTTTCACACCACACACATTCTCGGTGTGTCTGTGATTAAGAAGAAATTTCTCCTCTTTATAGTCTCATAAAGCTCTCAGTGCAAACATGTTTACAGCTGCAGCAGTAATTAAGTCTTTGTTTACTGCTTATTCTACAGAATTACAGCACTCATCAGCACTTACACACCACTAATCAGCCTTCACAAGACACACGCGGGACATCTTTATGATCCAGGTAGGGACAAGGAACACACACACACACACACACACAAATGCATCCTCACACAGTTAGCAGCACAATTACACTTAAAGCCAATGGGTTTTAAGATGCTTTTGCTTCCATCACATTTATTGCATATAAACAATCACCAAGCCAATAAAACTCAATAAATGAAGGTTTTTGATTTCATTTCTAAAAAGTTCCTGTCAACAGTGCAATCAGAGCTTCAAAACACATTTTATCAGGTTACTGACTATCAGCATATGCATCTAAAGCTCAGTCTGCAAATTTAAGGTGGCAGCACATCCACATCAGCCCTTCAGCTTTATCACTGTCATCGGTTTGTTGTTGTAAAAGCACAGATCGTGACTTTGATGAATGAGGAGAAGTGTTACAGTTTGACAAGTATTAAAATTAAATGAAAAAAATAAAAAATAAAGCCAAAAAGTGCATGAGGGCAAAAGAACGTAGCAATTATGGTTTTACTGCTGAGTTTTAAAGCGAGTGGTGTTTTGTGCCTTATCAGGAGTAGTATCAGTCTCTGCATCATTTTGAAGAGAACTGAAGTGTGAGCTATATTAGAACATGGTGCTGTCCGATCAGCTATCAGAGCATACACATACTCTCAGAAAAAAAAGGTATGAATCTGTCACTGGGGTGGTACCCTCAAGGGTACATCTCAGTACCTTTAGTGAGGGAACATTATTGTACCACAATCCATAGAAATTATATTTTCTAAATTGTAGTGGCTGCACACACCTCATCTCGTCTCCA
The DNA here is from genome assembly GCF_015220715.1 of Pygocentrus nattereri. Taxonomy (NCBI): domain Eukaryota; kingdom Metazoa; phylum Chordata; class Actinopteri; order Characiformes; family Serrasalmidae; genus Pygocentrus; species Pygocentrus nattereri. The sequence goes on along the minus strand of NC_051215.1, from coordinate 32,470,875 downwards.
GGCTTTTTATTTTATTGTTCTGTTTTAAAACATTAGGTTATGAAAAGGTACAAATACAAACATTTCCACTAGGAAAAAAAATATTTAAGGTTCACGACTGGAACTTAAAACAACTGTTGTACCTTTGAGGGCACATTTACATTGTTTGTACTGTGATGGACGAAAAATGTACCTGCACAGAACAGTGTACCTACACCCATCAGGCATAACATTATGACCACCTCCTTGTTTCTGTGCTCATTGTCCATTTTATCAGCTCCACTTACTATATAGGTGCACTTTGTAGTTCTACAATTACGGACTGTAGTCCATCTGTTTATCTACATACTTTGTTATCCCCTTTTACCCTGTTCTTCAGTGGTCAGGACCCCATGGACTCTACTGGGGACTATTGAGGTACTATTTGGGTGGTGGATCATTCTCAGCACTGCAGTATTACTGATGTGGTGGTGGTGCATTAATGTGTGTTGCGCTGGTTTGAGTGGATCAGAGACAGCAGTGCTGTTCGAGTTTTTAAACAACACCTCACCAGTCAAAAATATCCAGCCAACAGTGTCATGTGGGCAGCGTCCTGTGATCACTGATGAAGGACTAGAGGATGACCAACACAGCAGCAGATGAGCTATCGTCTCTGACTCTACAACCCCAATTCCAGTGAAGTTGGGACATTGTGTAAAACATAAATAAAAACAGAATACGATAATTTGCAAATCATTTTCAACCTATATTCAATTGAATACACTGCAAAGACAAGATATTTAATGTTCAAACGGATAAACTTTATTGTTTTTTGCAATTTTCTTCTTTGAACGACGTCCATGATTTCCAAAAACAATTTGAAATGTGGACTCGTCAGACCACAGGACACTTTTCCACTTTGCGTCAGTCCATCTCAGATGAGCTCGGGCCCAGAGAAGCCGGCAGCGTTTCTGGATGTTGTTGATATATGGCTTTCGCTTTGCATGGCAGAGTTTTAACTTGCACTTGTAGATGGAGCGACGAACTGTGTTCACTGACAGTGGTTTTCTGAAGTGTTCCTGAGCCCATGTGGTAACATCTGTTACAGAATGATGTGGGTTTTTAATGCAGTGCCGTCTGAGGGATCGAAGGTCACGGGCATTCAATGTTGGTTTTCTGCCTTGCCGCTTACTTGCAGAGTTTTCTCCAGATTCTCTGAATGTTTTAATGATATTATGAACTGTAGATGATGAAATCCCTAAATTCTTTGCAACTGTACGTTGAGAAACGCTTTTCTTAAACTGTTGGACTATTTGCTCACGCAGTTGTTCACAAAGTGGTGAACCTCACCCCATCCTTGCTTGTGAATGGCTGAGCCTTTCAGGGATGCTCCCTTTATACCCAATCATGACACTCACCTGTTTCCAGTTAACCTATTCACTGTTGTTCCAAACAGGTCTTTTTTTGCCCTCAAAGGTACAACAGTTGTTTTAAGGTCCGGTCGTGAACCTTAAATATTTTTTGAGTGTAGAAACAAGGAGGTGGTCATAATGTTATGCCTGATCAGTGTATAATCTTGTGGCTTTTCACAACTGATTTCTCAGTTAGGCATAACCCCCTGAAGGGCCCATATTATGGGACACCTCATTTTCAGTTTGATGTAGTACATAAACTTTCAAGTTTCAAAATGCACCGTTCACTCTGCAGTTCACACAGTCCATATATGTAAAACTAAACTGTAAAAACAGCCCAATTTGAATTCACTGTGATCATGATGTCATGAAACCCAACATATTTACATATATCCACTTTCTCAGTGCACAGCAGTTTAGTTCCACCCATGCACTGAAGTTCTAAGGAACGTTTCAATCCTGTTCTTTGAATAAGGCAGGGCAGCCAATGAGAAGAGAGTCCATTTACATATATTAGTCTCAAAGGCACATGAACAAACACAGCCTATTTAATTTTAAGAGTAGAGAGAGGTTGTAAAGTAGTCATATAAAAATGAATTATGGCCGTGTTTGCTGCATAAAATCACAGAAACGTTAAAGTCGACTGCAAGGGGGAAAACAAAACAAGAGAAATGTAGGCTATCGGCCCTTTAAACGTCCAGGCTTTGTACTCACTTCTGTAAGATAAAAATAACCGCACTGTTTTACAAGATCCTGCTGAATAATAAGGCATATGATAAACCTGGGAATTTAAGACACAATTCAAGACTGTCCAATACAAATGGTAATAGGGATTAATTAGTCCACTCTTTGGGCTCACGTTATCCAGCTTGCTGAGAAATTGACTTTCTTTTAACAGAGTTTGTTTCCAGTCTGCTGTTATATCTAACACAGCAAGCAGTGTTTACACTCAGTAAAGAAACGCAGTGTTGGAGCGTTTGAACTGTTTAGCCGAGCCACACCGAACCAGCTGCAGCTCATATCAGACATCTATGAGGTGCTAACTCAATAATACACTTTAACAGCGTTATCTGAACACTCAATGTG
>NC_051215.1:31403419-31528419 GCF_015220715.1 Pygocentrus nattereri | reverse complement strand
AGCAAAAGGTTTCGCTGACAGAAAGGGTTCAGACTATTCAGCCTCTAGCAGCTAAGCTACATTGCTTGGAAAACCAGTGCATCATGGCATTATGGTCTCCAAATAAGCTACAATTCTACACTGAGCTGGCTCACCCATGCGACTTGGAAGAGGCCCTGGAGAAGGCACTGGACAGCGAAATGGTGCTATCAGCAGCTGCACATCCATATCAGACTTCTGCCATATTTTCATTGACTCTGAAGGAGTTCCATGCACTGCTTTGGTTAACAGTGGGTTGTCAGTCACAGTGGTCTAGCCAAAAGTCGAACAGTGAGCTAGCATTGATAACGGGGAGGGGATGGCTGATGCTGAGAGTTAGGAGCAAGACAATACACATGGTCTGGATAGCTGAAGTCCAAGACGTGCATTCTATTCATAGACTTTTTGATACGCACCAGGTGCCAAATAAACCTAGAGAGTGCAGTGCTGAGTTCCAGAGGTGGCCATGGGGTGATGAAGCCAATGGATGCCCAGTGCACAGAGGAACACTCAACATCAGAGCCAATTAGAGGATCTCTGGGGTCAAGAACTTTGTACAGGTTAGGGTTAGTGTAGCGTGTTCAAGAAATGTATGCATTCTACAGCATTTATTTGCAGGTTTATTCTATAAGGACTCTTATTGTGAAGTCAGGGCTAGTCTACTGGCTGTGTCTATGTATAGATCAGGAAGAACTGAGATCAGTCCAGAGCTGATGGCAGAGAAAGAGAAGATGTTGGGTGCTAGGGCAAACTCTTATGTATGGTGTGGCTGTGTCCAATAACAGCTGGTTAATAAAGCACCACAACTTGTGTAAAAGCTATGTCTCCTTCAGTAGCAGAAAAGCTACAGTTCTTCTATTCACTCTGTGACTCAGATCTCTAAAAGGTGGGGTAATTCCTTTTTAAGACATAACATTTTTCCCCTCACATTATCATAGCTGTCAATACGTTAAGCTAAACTTTGTAATGTCCACATTTAATGATTTTCACTGCAGATATAAATACGATTTCTGCCCTGCGTATCATCCTTGGTATTACTCAATGTCAGACCAAAGCAATCTTAGTTAAATGGTATCAACAATCCATACTATACATAGGAGAAAAAAGAAATGAATGGGACCACCCCATATGCAGCCAATCAGGACACAGAGCTGTGTCTACTTGCCTGTCAACCAATCAGGAAATGGGGCTGTTTTAAACTTGCCAATCAATCATGTTGCACAGTCGAGTTCTAATAGACCCCTAAAGCCGTAAGTCATTAAAGTCACAAAAATGAATGGCGTTTTTGGTGGATTCAGTGGTTTAGACACAGCAGTGCTGCTGGAGTTTTTAAACACCTCAGTGTCACTGCTCAGTTGTGAACAGTAAACCGAGCAACCGAGCATAATGCTACTGCATTGTGGTGAGAATGATCCACTACCTAAATAATGCCTGTTTTGTGGTGGTCCTGTATGGTCTTAATCATTGACGAACAGGGCAAAAAATTGCTAAGAAAGCATGCAGAGAAAGAGATGGACAGCAGTTTGTAATTGCACAACTAAAAAGTACACCTACAAAAGTATTTGGCAACACCTCTTAATCATTGAATTCGGGTGTTTTATTCTCTTGTATTGCCACAGGTGTATAAAATCAAGCACCAAGCCATGCAGTCTTCCTTTTCAAACATTTTTTGTTTGGCGATTAAAAAGCTAAGTTCAGCTTCATATCACCAAAGAATTCTTGGATAATAATTGTCATCCCCCTCTTTTAAGGCGTATGATGCTCTAAATGTATTTAAGCAGTGAGGAGCTGAACTTTCACCTGCTCTGCTGTCACTGCAGACTGGCAGGACCTACAGTGCAGCGCTAGTAGCTGTTAATGAAGTGATGTACTTTTTTGTTTGTGCTCTTTTTTATTCTGTGACTCGTTTGATTGATCGATGTGTAAAACTGAATTTATGAATGAATCGCGAGCGCCCGTGCTTTTCAGTCTCCTTCGGATAAATGGCAAATATCAATGTGATATGCCATTATTGCTATAGTATGGAGACAAAGCAGGAAAACACGTCCTGATTATTTTTTCAGGCTGTTTTGAATATGATTCACCTGTCCTGTCATGTGACACATAAGTGAGATCACCATAGCGGGAGGCGGCATATTGGAAATGGCTGGAAAACCTTGTCTCGTATGTTTACATAAAATGTTTACATTCATAGGGGCAAGATTTTAACCACTACCCCTTGTAACTCAGTTTCAAGGAGGAGGGTTACACTCGAAAACAAGGGGTAGGGGTAAAAATAAGAAATGGGACTGGGCCCAAGACATTTTGGACAATTGTATGCTTCCAACTTTGTGTGAACAGTTTGGGGAAGAACCTTTTCTGTTCCAGCATGACTGTGCCAAAGTGTACAAAGCAAGGTCCATAAAAGCATGGTTGGGTGAGTTTGGTGTGGAAGAGCTTGACTGGCCCGCACAGAGCCCTGACCTCAACCCCACTGAATACCTTTGGGATGAACCAGAACAGAGATTGTGAGCCAAGCCCTCTCTCCCATCACAAATGCTTTTCAGGATGAATGGGTAAAAATTCCCACATACACACACCAAAATCTTATAAAAAACGTCCAAGAAGAGTAGAAGCTGTTATAGCTGCAAAGGGGGGACCAACTCCATATTAATACCTATGGATCTAGAATGGGATGTCATAAAAGCTCCTGTAGGTGTAAGTATCCCAATACTTTTGTGCATATAATGTATATGGTAAGTAGAGTTGATCGAATGAACAAAGAGTGTATATACAACCTAGGTGTACTTAATGAAGTGGCTGGACAGTGTGCACTCACTATTTAGTTTGACTTATCACTGTTTCAAATTAGTGCTCCATATACACTCACCTTCCAACCTTCCAATATTCTGCAACTTACAACTGTAAGATTGAGGTTACTATTGTTCTTCATAAACATTTATAGTGCAAAAGCTTTAACACTCACATGGATCTTTGGATGCTGGACTTGGAGTCATATTATAGCAAATTATAGCAAATTATTTCTATGATTGCTCCAGTGAAAGGTGAAAAGCCTCTTCTTGCAGCGGCAAACATCTTGGAGACGTTTGAAACTGAGAGAAAAGCATTCAATTAACTCAGGCCGTGACGTGTTTATTTACTGCCATCACGTGGTCAACGCTGTAAACTACAAGAGCAGAACTTTAAGGCCTCTCTGTGCCAAACAGCTAAATCAGACGGCAGCAGAACAGAAATCAGCTCCATCAGTGCAGTACCAAGTTTAATAAATGATAAAAGAAAAAATGAAGTAACTGAATATCTGAGGTGATTTATCACTTTTAAAGTGATTTAACTTAAAACCTGTATCTGTAAAATCTGACTGTAGCCTGAGTTCAGTTAAACAGAGTTGGTGCTTTCAGTCTACACTGATAAATCAAATTTTGGGTTGACTTAAAAATATTATGTCAAGAAGTTCCACACAATTCTGTTTAGGAGCTTCTAAGATACTTGATTGCGTAATATGTTATTAATAAATTTCAACACTAATACAACACTATAGTGATTTGAGTAAATTGTGATTAACGGGACTGATTATTTTTTTATGTCTCACCAAAAAATAAAATGATAGATTTGCTTGAAAATGTTATGTTAAGTGGTTCCACAGAAAAGTGTATCACTGTTGTCGGAAGAAAATCTCTCATATCTCTAAAATAGTAACTTTACAGGAGAAGGAAAAAAACCTTCTTTACTTTTAATGTAAGTCAGTGGAACCAGTTTTTGGGCCATTTCTTTTGGTCCATTCATCAAGATATTTACACACAATGTAAAGAGCAACAGGCATTTTCAAATTATGCAAAAAAAACAAACAAAATAAATAAATAAATAAATGAAAAAATAAGTTTTCCTTTGACACCAGTGATATTCTTATAGGTTACAGTTATATCTACATAATACAAGTAACAGCTGTGCTTCTGAGCTGTTGTAGAACTACACTCAGCAGCAGTGTGGGTAGATGTGTGAGGTATGCTGGGAGAAAGGCAACACAACAAGGGTGAGTAAAAGAAGTAAAACAAGTAAAACAATATGCAAATAGTTGATCCCAGGAGCCAACTGGAAAGATGTTGAGTTTTACTCCACAATATTACACTGACCCAACAAACACCAACAAAACTAATCTGACAACAACTTCATTTAAAACAACACAACTAACTCAGTTTCACTGACTGCATTTGTTAAAGCCCGTCTACTCATTTTCATGATTTTCTTCTGTTAACTAGGCATATAGTTTTTATGCTGGTGTTTTAATACACTCTGCATGCTAAAAACAGATGGTTCTTCAAGGGTTCTTTAGTAAAGGCAATGGTTTTATATAGAACCTTGAACACTCACAGAACCATTTGCGTGATTAAATCCTCTTTGTATTGTGAAATCGTTCTTCAGATTGACAGAGAATGTGTTGCATATGGTTCTGTACAGAACCTTTCTGAAAAGGGTTCCATATAGCACCAAAAAGGGTTTTGATGCTGTTACAATGTTAAGCTTGTAACAATAGAAGATCCCTTTTGGTTCTATACAGAACCATTGTGTTTATTAAAGAATCCTTCAAGAACCACTTTTTTTTAAAGAGTGCACATGTAAAATGGACAAAAATGAATTAAAGTGCATTTCAATAAATCAAAGCTGTTTATTTTGATCCAAAGAACTTTATATTGTGGTAACAAAGTCTGCTTTTACTGACTCTATTTGACTGAATGGAAATGCGTGGCATAATGAATTTCTGAGTGTATGAACCGGCACTGAAAGAATTCAGAAGATTTTTTTGAACTGCTTTTTCTGCCATTTTATTCTGTCCAATTTGAGTTGGCAGGTGATAAAGTGATAAGCAAGATGTGAGTCTCTGCAGGACAGAGGAGTGGGCATATCGAAGGCTCAGTGAGTGAGTCAAAAGAGTGTGATGAAATAGGTACCGGCCATGTAATTTCACAGATTAGACATTCTGTCTCTGTCCCAAAAAGATTCTAGGTTAAGTTAATATTAAATTACAGTGCCTGTAACCACTTTTCGTTTCTAGAATCTCAGTCACAGTCAGACGTACTTCAGATGTATTTGTCTCATTGAATTGCAACCAAAACAGTGAAATGTAATGCATGTGGAACTGCATTTAAACTGTAACATGAGGAAAGATGCCAAGATTCAAAAAAAGATCAATCCATGGTTCAAAGCAATATAGCTGCTATCAACATGCGTTGATGCAGAGTAGCATGTGATGTAATAGAGCTCTCGGTTTTCATTTTGGCACGTAGGTTACTATGGAAAAGTCATGTCGTGTGCGATGCATTTCATGTTCTTCCACTTCAGTGATTGTTTTCATTTTGGTACACATTTGTCTCCATAGCTTCCTATCACTACCATTGTAAAGAAATCTGAGTCTGTAATTTTCTTTACAATGAACTCATTACATCAAACCACTCTAAATTGCTTTGTTTACATCACAACCACTGAGTTATTATTACAGAAATGTTTAATATTCTCCTGAATTCTCCTGAAACTCTGAAACAGAGTTTGTCCCCCTTTGCTGTGGTGTCAGCCTCTAATCTTATAGGAAGGCTTTAAACTAGATGTTAAAACATTGCTGTGAGCATTTGACTGCATTCAGCCTCAAGAGCATTAGTGAGGTGGTCAGGTATTGAAATTGGATGATCAGTTCTGTATCACTCCAACTCACCCCAGAGGTATTGGATGAAGCTCCATCACTCCAAGGGGGGGGGGGGGGGTCATACCCCTCTAGCTAACATTTGGCATCGGACATGGTGCCCTAGGCTTGTGCGCGGCTGCAGTGCGTCCCATTCCACTGGTCACTGCTTGTCTATTCAGATTATGCAGGCTGAGTGAGCGCAGTTCAACACCTGCATTACCTTAAACGAGCTCTATTCACTGATTAGAAGGGGTCTCTGAATACTTGTTGACATCTAGTGTGAAACAGGCTCACCAGCGTAGGCGTCAGAGGGCTACAGCCTCTTTCTCAATCGGCGACAGCAGGCGGCGGAGGGGGCGGGGCCTGTTGCGCTGAGCTCCTGTGCCCAGCCTCCTCTCCGCGGTAGTAAGGCGGCTTCGCGGGCTGGCCGTGGCCGGAGCAGCATCGCCGAGAGCAGGCAGAGCAGCAGGGGAGCGCCGGCATGTCGGAGAGCAGGAAGGCGGACGTCGGTAACAAAGTGACGGTGGTGCTGGGAGCGCAGTGGGGCGATGAGGGCAAAGGGAAGGTGGTGGACCTGCTCGCCCAGGACGCCGACATGGTCTGCAGATGTCAGGTAGCTAATGTTACCCTCCAAAGCTGCGGTGGTGTGGACTGGACACCGAATGAACGCCTGGCTGGCTGACATGAGCTCGCTGTGTAGCCTAGCTAGGTAGAGATATCTCAGAAGGCTTAACCTGCACAGGTCAGGGAGGCATTTCATAAGAGATTCATTAGCAGTGCGGCTAATGCTGCTGTGAGACGGCTAGCTACCTGTTTTTGCTCGTAAAGCTCTTCAAGCCGACGCGGAACAGGGAAGAGCTGAAGGCAGATCTCAGCCTCGCGGGTTAAAGTCACCTTGAGGTTTATAGTCGTTGTGTACTGTAGTTTAAGCCAACGGGACACTGTTATGTTGATATGCTGGCGAAGTTGGGAAATCTCTGCTCCTCGTTCGTCTTCAGATAAATGACCTGTGCCGGCCGGCTGTCTGTGAATGGGCTGTGTGGGCGAGTCCGTCCCTGTAGTTTACTCTCAAGTTTGTGGTCTCCCCCCACAGGGGTTTTATTGTCTTGGCCCACTTGCTTGCAAGTTCACTCTTCCACCAGATATTCAAAAACAGGTGCTTTAGGTTACATATTTAAAATCTTGTGGGCTGTACTGTCTTGTAAATCCCCAGGAGAAGGACGTGCTAACTATAGCTTGAACTAGGGATGGGCCGTATGGCGAAACAACCATATCACGATACTTGAAGGCTTTTTCACGATACACAGTATGCATCACGATGTTTAGTTTTTCTGAGATTTAATAAGTTGGAGCAGACTAAATAGAACCCGTAGTGCCACCTCTAAAATATAATACAATAATGTACCTACAACGACTTTTATTCAGGATTTTTATTCAGTGTTTTGTAAACAGCACTGGGCTAAATCCAATGAAACAGGCCTAACTGTGCTGTCTTTGTAACCAAACGCATAGTGAGTTCATGTTGAGGATCATACACTCTGAAATCGTATTCTGACAGTTTATCGGGATAGTGCTAAAATGTAATATTGCCCAGCCCTAGCTTGAAGAGGTATTTATTTGTATGAGTCACCATGAAAAGGGCAGAACAATGACAATGGCAAAATTATTTGAAAATGAAGGCAAAACACTTTAAGCCAAATCAGCTGGTGATGTGCATGCATTTACCCCAATATTCATGTAAGTTTTTATTCAAAGTTCCTGGACTAAACCTGAAATGGCAGTTCAGAGTAAGACATGTACCCCTCCCTTTGATAGATCATTTTGGGGGTTGTGGGATAGTTCCCAAAAAAGTTATCAGTTATTATACAGTGAAGCTGTTAATTATAGTTTAAAACTAACTAGTTATCTATTTAATAATGAATGAAACCCAAAATGGCATAACTTCGTTATGTTCTGTATTATTATTGTTTGTTGATTTATGCCATAACCGTTATAAGTAGTCCTTCCTTTCTTCCTAAGTGTCATCATATTTGCCATAATTGGGGTTCTTTTGTTATAATATGACAGAACATGCAGTTCAGACTAAGACCTTTAGTGACACAATGGGTAAAAATGGCCATTCTAATAGGAAAAAAAGCAGAATCTCTAAACTGCTTGTAAACTGCTTAGTTTAACGTTTTAATATTGACATTAGAGCTTAGCAAAAAAGAGACATCCATATAATAAGTGTAATTGACTTTGTTTATACGGTTTAATCAGTAAGACCAGATCTACACAGCTGGTTTTTGTCACTGAATAATTGTAAATGTGTCAAGGTTAAATCTGGAGATAGAAGTGGATCAATGCACACATTCTCTTCAGTGCATTGCATATATTAACAAATCTGTTTATGAAAGATTCTTGGCATACAGAAAGTACAGAAAACAATACCGTGCAACTAAGCCTGCACTAATGGCAGCATATGAGGAAGTGACTAATAGCACAGTGTCAACTGTTTGTCATATGCAGTGTTGTTGCTAAAGTGCAGGGTCTTATATAGGTGTTGTGATGCAAATAAAATTTAGCTCTGTTTGTACAGCTGTGGTTTCTATTCTATTGTTTTTTGCCAAGCAACATGAAACATGCATTGAACTCTGTGAATCTTCATTGAATCTTATTTGTTGCTTTGCATAATAAATGTGTGACATTACTGTTCTTATGTATCACAGTCACTGTAGCAGTTCTCCTTGAGTCATGTTTCTGGCTGTAATGTCATCAGCTTTGACACAAATTTCCACAGGCTTTGTAATGGGCTGTGTCAGAGGTGCACCATGTAAGATTTGGGGATTTGGAGACCTTTTTAGTGCGTTTTATAATGTCTCCCCCCATGAGCAGATAAATCTGCCTTTGTCTGCGTGTTGGAATTATTGAAAGAGAGCTCTTAGCTTAGTGAAGGACGTGTCTTGAGGACGTAAGTGATTATGTACTATTGTCATCATATCTTCATCAGTCTCAATATAGCTCAATAATTATTATGCATTTGAGACCTAAACATTGAGCCAGACCTTCTTTTTGAGGCTGTGCCCGTGATGTTAATATGTAAAACCTGCTACTTCTTTAACTTCGAACAAAAAATCTTATGTAGTGCTGCTTTAAGATTTGAGGGGTCCAAATAGCGACGAGCAATATGACAGCGTTGTATTTATTGTGATAAATATTGTTATCATGATCAACAAGGTGCTTTTCTGAGCATGTTTGGGTGTCAACCATACTCAAAGAACACTGACCTTCAGCACTTTTTGTTATAAAGAGAGCAAAAATAGGCTTGATTTTAATTTGACATGCAGTGCAGTATTTGAAATGCTGAATATGAATTATTGTACCCAGAGTTTTGATGGCTGTTTTCAAATGTTACATTGCTAGTGTATTAAGTCTCTGTTTCAAAATATTGTGATGTATATTGTGTTTAATGGAAATGTCTGAATTCTTTTTATATCACCCGTCCCTGAATAGAAAATAACTTGATCAGTTTTTTGATAAGTTCCATAAATATTCCAAAGAAAAGCAAAAGCCCATCTCACAAAGACCTGCGTGCTTTAACTCAAGATGAGAGTTCCACAGTGTGGTGTCCAGCTGTTGTAATGTTCTTATATGTAAAATGAATAGATATGTGTGTTGCAGTGTTGCTTTCTTGAGTACTTGCTGTATGCTCAGCCAGTGGCTGGTGCTGGTGGCAGGTCGAGGATGATTGAATCAGGTTAAATTCTATTTTGTCACTGTTCATGGAGCTGATTTCAGGTTGACAGTGAAACAGTTCTGCACAGTTCTTCTGCCAAGGCTATGGCTTCATTAAACATATGCCGTACATTTACTATAAGCTTACTGTAAGTTAGTGCGTGAGAGAGAATGCAGACGTTGTTCTGCTTTTTATAAAAAGGGCTGCACCGACAGCCTTCGTAGATCTATTTCTGACCACAACAAATGGTACTCAAGTACTTGGACTGATTGTAACGCTATTGCGTAGGCTCAGACAGAGTAACTGTGAAGCAAAGTAGTAGGGCTGTGCGGAAATATTGTTACTGCAGTACTGCCAGGCTTTAATATTGCCGTAGAAGCTTGCAACATATATAATGTAATGTAATAAAAATGACCCTTTTATGTCACATATTTTCAGCAGATCTTTCTTGGTTCTTGGTCAGAGTTCGTTCCTTGACAAACAAATCATTTTGGTTAAAATAATGCAGGTCACGGTAAAGGGGAATTCCAATGAATTTTCAAAATTGCTGCGTAATTTAATGGTTGAGATGGAAACAAAGTCATTCATCAAAGTGGTTTGATGTGAAATAATTAATAGAAGAGACACTGACTTTATAGTGGTGTTGAGTGACACCAGGTGCTGTGACATCTACAATACAAATAGAAATATAATAATAATAAATATAAATTTTATTTTTATTTAATTTTATTATCTAAAATGACCAGTGAACATACAGGTGACTTCAGTTTTTACATGTAATGTTGATCATAACAACACAATGATAAATATATGAGGGAAAAAGTTTTCTTTGGATACAAATTTTGCCTTACAAAGCCTTGCATGCTGCTAAAGAATTAGGCTTTCAGCTACAATCTTAATCAAACTTCATAATAGTATCTCAGGCATCAGGCAACATATTCTGAATGATTTAATGTTTAATATTTACCTACATCTTATGCAGAAATTTTGAAAAGAGTTGAGTCCCCCTTTAAGTGCTCACATTTAAATGCTCATGCATATCAGAATCACAGTACACAGCGATGTAATTGCAGTATGATATTTGGTCCCTATTAAGCCTGTCTCTAGTCCCTAGAGCTGTAAGAGCCTGCAGTGTTCATGAAGCCTGTAAACACTGGAGGCCTGGTGTTTGTGTCTTGTGGTAGACCTGAGCTACACTCATCCTTCTTTAGGAGAATTCTTCATTCTGAGTGCTGAATGCTTCTAGTGAAGCCCTGCTGCTTCATCAGTATCCTGTTTCCTCGTTTAACCATTTCTGTCTGTCTGGTGAGGTTGAAATGCCACCTGTTGCCCTGAGGACATAACAGGTTCTACTTTCCCCCCTACCAGTTTCTTCAGAACATACCAGGTGTTATGTGTGTGTATATTTAACATCTAGTGCCGATATATTACCACACATTAGAACTTCTTGGTTATATATGTCAACTGGCTGTTAACGTATGGGAGTCTTGTAACCATTCAAACTGTAGTTACAGTAAAAATAAACAAACAAACAAATAAATAAATAATCAAAATCAATGGTTCTTATTTAGCAGAAAAGGTGAATTTTACCTAAAATAATTATATACAGCCTTTTTCTAAAGTAGTGCTGTCATAAATATTTACACATGATATTCCTTTTCTCAGATCGAACTTGGTTAGGTTTTAAAGGGCCTGTATTATGGAAAACTGAATTCATTTCTTTACGTACATTTTTGAAGTCGGTATATGGAAATGAAGCAGCAAAAATAGGCTGTTTTGAAAGCACTGTTTGTGGTGTTATAAAAAAATCAGCATATTTGCATAGATCTGCACATTCAGCCAACTGCAGTTTAGCCCTGCCCATTCCTTCTGAAGAGTAAATCAGCCCGCAGTGGTTTTTGAATAAGGCAGGACAACCATTCACAACAGAGCCCATTTACATATATAGCAGTGGTAAACGTCTCATAACCAAAACAGCCTGTTTGATCCTTATAGACAAAGTGAGGTTTAAAAATTGGCTTGTAAAATAAATTATGGCTGTTTTTGTATGTAAAACCCCACAAAACCTTCTAAGTAGAGCTCAAGAGGAAAATAAAACTGTAGAATATGAGTCCCACAGTTAAAATGCCCATTCTGTATAGATTTAAAGAAGGGTAGTATTCAAATGTGTACATCTTTAAACTTCTTTTGAATATCCCACTGAGAAAATAGACAATATTTTATGTTGGTACAAATGCAACCACAGGAGAATCAAGATTATTTGATTGCAAGCAACTATCGGAAGGGGTGATCCATACCTGAGCGTTTGGCTGCTTTAATGTTTTATCTTTTCAGTTTAGATGTAAATGTTTTAACACGAGTTAATACATAGAATGATAACCTGCTCATTTCACGTTGCACCAGTTTGTCATGTGTTCCATACACAGCGTTACTTGGATGTAGTCATTTCACTTAATGTAGATTGGAATCAGCCAATATCAGAATTGGCAGATTTTTCCAAAAAAGCAACCAGCCAACTGATTAATTTTATTTTGTCTGATCTGTATTGCAATTGTTTACATTTTGCCAGTTTGGCCAATGAAAGAGCAAGCAAGTAGTATTGCAAGAATGGCTCATGAAAAGAACTGGAAATGTGCTTATGTGTTTCCTGTGTTCATTTAGCCCACACAGCTTCAAATTAAATAATAGACTAATTAAATTGGTCCAGATTTGATAAAAAAAAAAAACTGCCCTAAAAGTTCATGATTGGCAGCTTTGTGCTAATATGCCTCATTGGCTGTTTGTGTCTTGACGTTCTCGGGTTCTGTTTGCATGGTGAATGGGAGTACTTAAAGCGGAAGACATGGAAACCATATTTGTGAGTATGAAGCCGTGTTAAATAGCCCTCGGATCCAGGTCCCAGCAGGGGTCAGGGTAATTCAGTTAGGTCCAGAGATTAGGCTCACTTTGTTAAGGCTTATTTAGGCTCACTATGACTGTATATTCGTTCGCCACTTCCCTGTTCATTATTCTCATAACTTGTGTGTGTTATTGTTTGTTGGATGTTGTCCATCAGAGGATGGGTTCCTCCTTTGAGTCTTGGTTCTTCTCAATGTTTCTTCCTCTTGCTATTAGAGAGTTTTCTTTGCTACTGTCGCCCTTCACCTTCTCATTGGGGCTTGGTCCCAGATTTCTGTTGAAGCTGTTTTTGTGACAATGTCAATTGTAAATAGTGCTGTACAAATGGGTTTGAATTGAATTGCAATTCAATACCTAGCAGTCTAATGTGCATTCCTGGCATGTGCAGAATGCCTGTGCAGTAAGTGTATGCTGACAGGTGGTAAGGCTAGCCAAACTGAGGTTTAGATGTTGTGTGCTGGAACTATGCTAAATCATAGCACTAGTGCTTCCTAATGTTCCAGGGATTTTTCAAAAACTTTATCATCCACTGCACCAAAACGTCTTGGCAGAGCACTTTTCTCACCATATAGAATCTATAAAAGGGAAACTGCAAAATGTGGGTCCACATCAGTCTGACAGTGTGCCCTTCCAGAAGCTTACAGCTAGTTATATAGTGGCTCTGCTGTGGTTCTGTCACTGTAGGTGATAAGTTGGCAAGCCTGCCACTTGTCCCACTACAGTGTGAGCCTTCTCTCTTCTAGCAAACATGCTGCTACACATCACTCACAGCTAGCTACTTTTAGCCTGTCAGGTTTGGAATATGGAAGTCATCCAACATGGCTTGATGCTCCAGTCTGGTGACAGTCTGTGAACGGAAACAATAAACATCATATGTTTTGGGTCATTCCAGACTATTGACAACATTTTGAACTGTTTGTGAAAATTCTCTGATTTCTATTTGATGTATCTTTGTCATATGAATGTATCATAGCTGATGTGTCGCTATGGTTGAGATTATTTTTATTTCCTATCAGAAAATAGTGTCAGTAATCATTGTAATTCTCCTAATTATATAACAAACATCATGAGCACAGCTTTAACAGTTAGACAGGGTGTGGGATTGATCTGCTATTTGTGCCTTTTAGATTCTAAATTTACTACATAAATAAATAGTTACTTTTTCTTGGGTCTTTTTTTTTTTTTTTTGTCTGAGGGCGTAACCCTTTGCTAGCTGAAACTGAGAATTTTTCAGATTGTTTTCTCAGCTAGGCTTGTCTGCTTGTCACTGCATTGGCTTTTTAGATTCTTTGGTTCCCTTAATTACTGCCTGCTATATGTAAGCTATTGTTTTTACACCTTGAATTTGCTATGAAACCTTTCTTTGTGTGACATAGAGTTGCTTATAACTGGTAGATGGCGTGCGAATGGTTGAACAGCAAAGGTGCACTATGTCATTTTAAAAATTTTTGTTGTGAGTCACAATTCAGAATCTGAAATAATAATTAAATTTAATTGGAAGTGTCCAGTAGGATATGAAGAGAGGTTTCACATTATATGTCTTTACATACTAAGTGGCACCCTGACTCAAAAAGAAGGTTTGGCTCAATGTTTGGGTCTCACATACAGAGCCAACCTTATACTAGCCAAATTTACATGCAGCCTAATAATCTGTTAATAATTCAACTAATAGCTCAATTGGGATATAATACCTCAGTCGGAATAGACTAGTTTGATTGAGGCCATTTGGAATACAATTTCTGTCCAATTGAACAAGGTGAGTAATCCTGTAAACAATCTGTTAAATAGAAGCATAATAATCATGTAAGCACCTGTATCTGATTGCATTCCCAATAGGGGAAAATTTAAGTATGTTCTGTGCATGTGTGTTTGTGTTCAACATGGCGGGAGCAGAAACTGGTCTGCAGAGGAGAGAGACTTTAAAAGACTACTTTAATAAGTACATGTGAAGGATGTTTTCCTGAGTCTGCCGTCATTTTAAAGTAATTAAAAACACAAGCGCTGCTCACTGCTGCTCATCTCATTCTGGCTGGAATCATATGATGCTTGTTGTCATGGTACTAAATGGTACTCCACGCATGCACTTATTTTTGGATTGTATTACTTGTAGTCTGATTTTCCATCAAATTATTAAGTAGAGTGAACATAAACACCTCAGTCTTCGTCTATAATCAGAATGTATTCAGTTGGAGTGGCACAAGTCTTTGCATGTAAACACAGCCACTGATGAAGAGACTCCACCTAGTTTTGAATACTCTTTCAGCGCTCGCAGTCGTCAGATTCGTCTGCTCGGGCAAGGGGTCTGAATTTCAACTGACGTTATTTGCATTTCCACATTTCCACCAGAGAGGTCTCCAAATCCCCAAAGCTGTAGCTTATCGTAACAAATAATTATAAAAGAAGATAGAGTTCAAAACTACATAACTATCATGATGCATATTGTATAGACTCTGCAAGATGGTCCTACATAAGGAAACACAACACTGCGTTGATAATGCTAAAAGTACCCTATGGCTCTTCTGGGTCCTATGGGTACAAGCACATCGTAAATGCATCTAAAAAGGAGAGGCATCTCATTGGACTTGTCCAGGAATAGCTTGGCTCTTCTGCTTGCTGGGTAAAGTAAAAGCACAAATATGGACTGATTTATTGGGTGTGCTCAGTGAGAACCCCTCTCAGATCTTTCGCGAGGTCAGTGCTGACGGAGGCCATGTTGAAAGCTGACGCACAAGGACACTTGATATCCATGCATGGTGACCATTTGCATGCCAAGTGCGTGTACACAATCTATGTTTGCCCTGCTCTTTAGGCACATACTGCATCTATACAAGATATGAAAAGGATCAGCGCCTGCTTTTCTAACTAACTTATATGATGATGGCAGTCTGTGGAGAAGCACAGGAAAAAACTTAATATTTTTAAATGGTGGTGGGTGATATGGCAAAAATACATCTTCAGGAAGGTTTTACAATATGTCACAATATTCTTTTATTTATTTATTTTTTGATAAGTTGGAACAGAAAAAACAACTAGACTAAAATACTGGCATACTGGAGTGCAAATTGTTTTATTCAACATTTCACTTGCTGTACTACATTAAATCCAATTATACAGGCCTAAATATGCTCTTCTTTTGAAGAAGCATGCAGTTGTTCAGTATTCCTAAAGCACTGACAATATCCACAGTATGTTCCGAAAAGCATATTGTGCCATAATTTATCACAAAAACGATATATACGGTCACGTTTCCCAGCCCAATTCTGATACTTGTGCTGATATTTTGACTAAAAATGTACATAATGAAGATTTAATGACACCACTTGCTCGAAAGCAGTTTCTCCTGAGCAAAGTGTTCAGTTGTTTTTTATAACTCTATATGATGCAACATGCAAATGTTTCACACATCTCTGTTGCCAGTGGCTTGTAAATCTTTAAGTTATTTCATTCATACATGTATTTCATACATCACAAATGTAATAACTATCTTTGAGGGAGCTTTTAGAGCCAGTAAAGACTTTAAATGTCTGGTTCACCAGTACTGTGAACAGTTCTGACCAAGTTTATCTAGGCTGGCACATTTTATATCGGGCTGCTCTGAATGATTTCATTTGCATCTTTTGTTAAATTTATGTTAAAAAGTGTAAAAAAATGGTGAAATTGCAGGCAAAAGCTGTATATTATCAGTACCTCAAGTGAAGCCTGTGGATGTTTACAGACATTTTATGCAGGAACTTTTTTAATGAGGAAAAAGTATCTGATTTATTCACATAGACTTAAAATGTAGGACTGGCTGAACAACATCATTAGGCAAAGTGAATGATCTCTGTCAAGGCACCATCTTGCAGTTTGCTGGGTCACTGGTTTATTGTATTTACTAATTCTGTCTGCTTCAGAGCATTTGCATTAATGAAAGTGTGCTTTGTATTGATTCTGTGTCTGTAGGGAGGCAACAACGCAGGACACACTGTCGTGGTCGACTCTGTAGAGTATGACTTTCACCTTTTACCGAGTGGCATTATCAACTCTAGTGTCACCGCCTTTATTGGTGAGTATTTAAACCTCATTATAACATTTCTCATCATTATCTATTTCTTTAGTTCTATTCAGACATCATTAGTTTTACACTGGCAGTGTCTCTGAGGTTTTATCCAAATCAATCAGGTAATTTTTAAGATAATTTGAAGATTAAAGCAGCTCACAAGTAAATCTTGGATCTGGAAAAAAAATGGGGCGGCAACAAATATTGGATAAAATTTAATCATTCACATAATCAAAAACAGAAATGTCATTGATATAACCAGTACTTTTACCCTTTCCACACTGCTCTGAATTGCTAGCTGCTACTCTCCATTTATTGCCAAGAATAAACAGCAGCAAACAAGCTAGCAAGCTTTCTGAGCAATAAGACTAATAGGTCTAGGTTTAGCCTTTTTTTTTCTTTGAGTCTGAGAGAGTCTGACAAGGGGTGACCAAAGGTTGTTTTCACTTTTTAAGTCCATGTGGTTAAGGGCACTGTTTCGTTTGCTGCTCTGCACCATTCATCACTGACACGTTCAAACAGTTACAGCAACATGGTCAGGGTTACCAGATTGGGCAGGATCTCCCAAACTAGTGATTTTATTTTTCCCATGTCTCGTTGTAGTTAAAGTTTCATTTAAAGCATAAATAAAAAGACAATAAATTAATAGATTCCAGCAATTATACAATAAGCAAATTATTGATAAAGAATGATAATAACAATAAATGACAGTAAGAAAAACGTAGCCATTAAAGTGAAACATATTTTCTGTGAGACAAATATTCTAACATATATTTTGAAACATAAATTCTGAATTTTTGAATATTTGACATTTGAGAAAATATTCAGTAGTTACAGCCTCTCAAGTTATATCAGTCCTTTTGTGAATTCTAGATAAATATTCACATCCTGTGTTAAGTTTTCATGTGTTTTTGTGTTTTAACTATGGAGGCAGTCTGGGGAGCATTTATTTGTTTTTGCATGGCACAATGAGGATGAACATTAAAACCTGTGGTAGCCTGCTGCAGAAAAAATATATAGGTGCCTGTAACCTCCATAGGCAATGACAATGTTGATGACATTGTATTCACTAATGACAGTGTCGTGACTCGACACTTGTTTGACCACCAAGCCTAAGTACTATTTATGGTTTGTAAAATAAAATCAATTCAATTGTTTGTTGAAAGAAAATAAAAAGAATCGAGCAAACTAAAAAATGCGAGAAGACTCTTCAGAATTCAGAAGTGCAGGTCCTTTATTTCTTAAGCATGGAGAATGTTCTTTCAAAGGCCTTCGGACAACACTCACACATATACAGGGTTTGTACACACGTTTTATACTCTCAGTGAAGGTGGGGTGACATCGCCCCACCTCTTTTTGTCATCTCCTGATTTCATAAAACCACCATTATTTCCAAATTGACCTTCATATGTCTATCATATAGGGTCTTGTGGAAACCATTATCTCCTAATAAGCCTAGTCTGAATCATTTTTTTAAAAAAAACATTGTGCCAGGCGCATGCTGGTATTTTTCCATCTCGGTCTTTGGCCTTGAGAAGTTCAAGTTCACTCGCTCCCTATAAAGAGTCTATCCTCTTTCATACGCCCTACTGAGGAAGCTTGTTTTAGGGCACTTGCTCCAATGTGCTAGGCCTTTATGTATGATTTTATCCTGCATAATACATGGCATTTTAATTTTGAGAATCTTTAATTTACATCAACAGCTTGCTTGATGATTAGGACATGAGATAATTGTGATAAACGTTAAGGCGTGTTTTCTCCTTGTGAGCAGCAGAGCAATTGCACATATTACATAACACCTTAATGGGGCCAAGAAGAACACATTCCACCCACTGTAATTTATACAGAGAGCTCTTATCCCATCCGAATAGTATTTGCGACTAAATGTAGCTTTGCAAAGTTTGTATCTGTGTTCTCCACACAGTAGTTTAGTACTGTGCCTTAAAATATGGTAATGGCTAGGTCAAAGCCAGCCTCTTAGATTAGCCCAGCACACCATGAGATTTATCTGCAGGAACCTTATTTAGCTAATGGCTCTCCGAAACATGCATCAGCAAGTCCTGTATCTGGGAAGAAGTAATAACGTGATGGACTGTAAACTACTTTCCTTTATATAGCCATGCATTTTTATCACAATGATGCATAAGAGAAGTTAATGTTGAATCCAGAGAGTGCTTGGCGGCTCTAATTTGAGCAGAAGGCCCATGAGGGAGTACAGATGTAAACAAATTCTGCAGAAGTCCCGCTCAGTCAGAACACCCTTATAAACAACTGTTATGGTGGTGATATTCATCGAGCATAGGTCTGTGCAGTACAGATTTTCTCCTGGGGACGTTGAAGTGTGTCTGTTAGGGCTGCACGATATGGACAGTGTGGTAGTATTGTGGTTATATGATTGCAATATGTATTAATTAGGCATGCATTGATATGATTTTTTTTTTTTATTTGCTTGTTTGTTTTTAACATATCTGCTGATGTCAATACATAAACATTTATAAAATGTAGAGCCTGGAACTAGATCCCCCTGTATAAGCATTACTGAGTAACAAATTTATTAAAATGAATACAATCTTTGTGGCCCAGCATGACCTAAACATTCTGCTCTTCTGGAGTACAATAAATATATCATTAAACATCAGTTTGAAATATCACTCAAATCTAAACATCTGTCTGATGCCAATATATCGCTGCTCTCAGATTCGGTGCAAAAGTCTGGTTCCATTGACTTACATTAAAAGTTTGCATTAAATGTTTTGCTTCTTCTGTAAAGTTACCATTTTTTGAGAGGTTTTGTTCCAACAGTGGATATGTATATATATATATATATATATATATATATATATATATATATATATATATATATATATAAAACATTTTTTAAAAAAAAAATTTTTTTTAAGCAATTATTAATCTCACAGAGCCTGAGGTGATGTTTTAACCATAATGTCCAGGGACAACCACAGGAAATTTTGGGCTAAAGGTTGGTGGGACTGTAGCCTTAAGGTTACACTGAAATTGAGACTTGTCTGTAAACTGGTCCAACACCTCAAGGTAGAGCTTAAGAAGGGTGTGGTATGTGCTCATCAACATCGTTTGACAAACAGCAAGGATTTGCGGTGAGGTTTCAGATGGGCGTACCTTTTAATAATGAACAGTAGATATATTGTGCAGCTGTTACAGACTTCTGAAGCAGTGTCCATATTCTGATGCACTCACACAGTTTCTTGTTGTCTCTTACTATAGGTAACGGCGTGGTCATTCACCTCCCTGGCCTCTTTGAGGAGGCCGAGAAGAATTTGCGGAAGGGAAAGGGTATGCATGAGTAGTTACTTAACAGAAACACACTGAGCCTGGTTTCTGCTCTAAGGCACATCTGTGTGCACAGGCATGTGACTAAGAAAAGTGTTGCTGTACTTCATTCCAGGATTGGAGGGCTGGGAGAACAGGCTTGTCATCTCTGACCGTGCCCACATTGGTAAGCTTTTTATTTTGCTCTCTTTCCATATAGAAGGCGTAAAACAGACTGTTCTTTTTGTGCATCTGCTATGTGACATTCCTAAGCCAGTCAACCCAGCATATCTGCAGGAAACAAGATGCCCCAAACACTCTGCTTCTCTTTGTCACTTTCGGCCAGAGGGTGTTTGAGTCTCTCTCAGTAAAATGCAAACTATCAAGGAGCCTTTATTGCTGTATAAATTCTTTGCTTACAGTTCATTGCTGTAGTTTAAATAAAAAGTTTTAATTAAAAAAATAATACTTCGCACAACACATCTTAAGTTTTCAGTGTTAAATTCAAGAGCTAAGAATGTTTTTGCTTTTTCTCGTGTGTACATGCCATTTTTTTATGATAGCAAAGATACATAAAGTATTCAAAAATTCTACCTTTCATTTTAACTTAATTCCCCAGAAAAAGAGCATAAAGTATTAGTTTTACATTTTTCAGGGGATGTTTCTGAGGAGATTAGATAATCTACTTGCCGAAGGAATAAGAAAGTGGTAAAATAAGTGGAAAAAAATGGAATTTCTAAAACTGGACTTTACCAAATTACTGACAGATACAGAGAAAATGGGACTCCTAAAAACCATACAAGACCTGGTAGACCACCAAAATCATCACAATCGGATCATCAGTAAATAAAGCTTTCATCTTTTAGAGAGAGGAGAAAATCAAGCTCCACTTTCAGATTCAGATCTGAAGTGTGAAATATCCCTGCAGATTTCTTTGAAAAATTGAAAGCAAGTTTCCTGGAAAGAATGAAATTGCCCTACAAGTAAAGGGTGGACACACTGAGTACATACATTGTTGATATTATATTTAGTTGTAGAGGCTATTGTATAATTTTGTGTAAAATTTTCTTTTTTGTGATTCTGCTTAGCTAATTCTGATTCTGCTGATTAGCTAATTTGGAATAATGGCTATTCATTTGTGATTAAATAACTGAAGGGTGGTTTATTACTTTTGCACATTATTTTCAAGTTTCAATATTGAAATTGTTGACTTTATTGGTCTGTATTTGAATGGTTTAGAATCCGTTGCCATACTTAAGAGGTTAGTGTAATGAATGGCACAGTGGAATGAAGTGATCAGCTAAAGCCAAGCCAACTGTGTTGTAGTAGTTGTTATGGTAACCTCTGTGAGCATGTTGTATTTAGACTGCAGAGATTTCAGCACAGTACAGCCCAGTGTTACAGTCAACCTCTCTCTGTCTGCAGTGTTTGATTTCCATCAAGCCGTGGACCGAGTTCAAGAGCAGGAGAGACAGCAGCAAGCTGGCAAAAAGTAAACACCCTGTTTCTCACAAACACCCAATGAGGCGACAGTTTAAAAAGTCTTTAGCTTCTTTTTTTATTTAGATTTCTTTCACTTTTAGCTCCTTTCTGTGTTACATGACTACTCCCTGGATGAATTACATACTAGTAGAAATTGATTTGCAGCTGATCAGTTACAATTTTGAGCTTTTGTATTTGACTTGTGCCAAGTGTTAACCTCTTATTCTCCTTCCAGTTTAGGAACAACCAAAAAGGGCATTGGCCCAGTATACTCAGCTAAGGCTGCCAGGAGCGGCCTCAGAATATGTGACCTTCTGTCTGACTTTCAGGAGTTCTCAGAAAGGTGAGGGTGTGCCTGCACTGAACGCTATACAACATATTCATACTCCTATTCAAAAACACCACATCCCTATTGATATTAATCTTGTGGAAAAACTGGATCAAAACTGAAGTACACAAATACCAGGCATAGCTTAAAGTAAGCAGGTTTTTTATAACATGTACAGTACTATACAAAAGTCAGAGCCCCCCTCCCTTCAACTATTTATATTCCAGTCAAAATGTCCATTGAGACATTTGCTACTGCCAGGGAAAAGACAGGAATATATATATATATATATATATATATATATATATATATATATATATATATATATATATATATATATATTCCTGTCTTTTAAATTTTTTTTATTATTATATGTATTACAAAGTGTACACTTTATTAGGTACACCTTGCTAGTACAATGTTGGACCCCCTTTTGCCTTCAGAACTGCCGTAATTCTTTGTGGCATACTTTCAACAAGGTGTTGGAAACATTTCTCAGAGATTTTGGTCCATATTGGCATGATAGCATCACGCAGTTGTTGCAAATTTGTCGGCTGCACGTCTATGATGTGAATCTCCCGTTCCACCACATCCCAAAGGTGCTCTATTGGTTTGAGATCTGGTGACTGTGGAGGCCATTGGAGTACAGTGAACTCATTGTGATGTTCAAGAAACCAGTTTGAGATGATAGGAGCTATGTGACATGGTGCATTATCCTGCTGAAAGTAGCCATCAGAAGATGGGTGCACTGTGGTCATAAAGGGATGGTCAACAACAATACTCAGGTAGGCTGCGGAATTTAAACGATGCTACTAAGGGGCCCAAAGTGTGCCAAGAAGATATCCCCCACGCCATTACACCAACACCAGCCTGAACTGTTGGTAAAACGCAGGATAGATCCATGCTTAGATGTTGTTTACGCCAAGTTCTGACCCCATCATCTGAATGTCACAGCTGAAATCGAGACTCGTCAGACCAGGCAACATTTTTCCAATCTTCTCTTGTCCAATTTCGGTGAGCCTGTGCGAATTGTAGTCTGTTTCCTGTTCTTAGCTGACAGGAGTGGCAGCCGGTGTGGTCTTCTGCTGCTGTAGCCCATCTTCAAGGTTCGACGTGTTGTGTTGTGCATTCCTTGGTTGCAACAAGTGGTTATTTGAGTTACTGATGCCTTTCCATCATCTGGAACCAGTCTGCCCATTCTCCTCTGACCTCTCACATCAACAAGGCATTTTCGTCCACACAACTGCCACTCACTGGATATTTTCTCTTTTTCTGACTGTTCTCTGTAAACCCTAGAGATGGTTGTGCATGGAAATCCCAGTAGATCATCAGTTTCTGAAATACTCAGACCAGCCCGTTTGGCACCAACAACCATGCCACATTCAAAGTTACTTAAATCACCTTTCTTCCCCATTCTGATGCTCGGTCTGCACTTCAGCAAGTTGTCTTGACAACGTGTGTGTAATTTTTTATATATATATATAAATGAAGGATGGACTCTTGACTTTTACGGTACTGTATAATATACTATAATATACTGGGTTATCCACTACTTACCCTGTGTCTGAACTCCTTACCACTTTTTTAGTCGCTCAGTCATTCCAGGTCGTCATTAATCTGTTTGCTTTAACCATGTTAGCACTAACAAATTGGAAATGTAGCTTGTAGCTAGTTAACCATATCAAGCCAACAACATGGTCTGGTGTCCATAATGTGTTTATTGTTTATTCATGATGTCTTTGCTTCTGTCCTTTACAGATATAAAAACCTCGCCCTGCAGTACAAGTCTATGTACCCATCTTTGGAGATAGATATTGATGGGGAGCTGATGAAGCTCGAGGTGAATTTACCTACCTTTTTTTCCTAGGGATCTCAGCTGACCTAAATCTTGAGTCTGATTGTGAGGTTTCTAAACTGTAGTTCTAAGCATTATGACAGTGGACTGGCTGTGTAACATTGAATGTATCAGTGGTGCAACCAAACAAACACTTTGCCATGCAGTTTGGAGTTAAGCTCTGTCGTGCGAAAGAGGCGCATCACTTTCACACTTTGCTCTCTCTGAATTTTCAAGGGACATTACTCCGTTCTCTGAAGCGAACGAGTAAAGTAGTACTTGAATGTTGGTGTGTACTTGGTAAATTCCATATATCCTGGGTAACACATACCATATCACCTAATACTTGTCCCAGCCTGTTGTGACACAAGTACAAAAGCGCACAGAAATACCTGTATGAATTCAAATTACTTTTACTTTGTACTTTTATATTATACTTTCATAGTACAAATACGGACAAAGACATTCTCCGTTGACTTGATTTAATATTTTAGAGGTATTTCTGCTTTCACTCAGGTATAGGATTTGTGCATAAATTCTTATATAGAACTGATATACAATGCTCTTGACTAGGCCTATGCTTTTCATTAATTGGGAATGATTATATTAATTTATAGCATTACGAACAGAGCAAATATCTGTCACTTTAGTTTGAGGCCCTTTATGTCACTGCAATGTATAACTTAATGAAAAATATTGTGTCTACAAGCAAAAGCTTGTTGAAGTATTGCTTTATAAATACATTATTCCTTGCTTATATATGTGTTAAGAAGTCCCCTTGTGGGTAGCTCTGAAATAAAGCATAATACATGGTTATATTCGTTATATATTATGTGTATGTGGAAAGATCAAATTCAATTTGATCAAAGACAATTTCAACAGCGCAGGAGATAAGAGTAAAAGAATCACCCCAGAAGGCCAAGTCTGTTAATAATGTGTAAGTGTGCACAGAGTTGTCTAAGAGTAGTATGTTTCTGTCAGGCATACGTGGACAGAATAAAGCCTATGGTGAGAGATGGGGTGTTCTTCATGTATGAGGCTCTGCATGGGCCTCCTAAAAAGATTCTGGTGGAAGGTGCCAATGCTGCCCTGCTGGACATTGACTTTGGTGAGTCACCTAGACTGATACTACAGCTAAACTCGTAGCAGTATGTGAAAGACAAGTACAGTCCTTTCCATTCCTGACAAAGTGCCAATATAAAAACACACAGTATACTAACCAACTGACGCCCTTTTGAAAGCTGCTTGCTGGGAAGCCACTCCGCCTAGGTGGTGAGTTCATCAGTGACCAAAGTTTAGATGT
This sequence comes from Pygocentrus nattereri, assembly GCF_015220715.1. Lineage (NCBI taxonomy): Eukaryota > Metazoa > Chordata > Actinopteri > Characiformes > Serrasalmidae > Pygocentrus > Pygocentrus nattereri. Next base: position 31,503,840 of record NC_051215.1, on the reverse strand, counting down.
GGGTGATGCACCTATAGCTTCAAAATGCACACCCCCCCCCCCACCCCCTGCTCCCACCTTCCACTCAGTGGAACTTGCTTATGTAGTCACTGCACGTTTGTCTTGACCACTGGTCACCTCCACCACGTTTGCCCTTTGCTATTTGTTAAAATGTATGTTTAACCATGACGCAGACTGCTATGTTGTGAATGGGTTCTCAGTTTTCAAATGAATATTAAAGGGCTCAGGCATTGTAATTGATCTAGCATGGCCAGGGTTGCTAGGTTAGTTTAACTTGGCAAAGCGTGTTGAATTTAAAGTCTTTGATTTTAAGATCCTTTATAAAGCATATGCTTTACTGGATTTTGAGTAAAGGACCGTCAGAACCATTTTACTGTAATCTTGGTGCAGCACATGGCTGCTCAGAAAAAAAGACAAAGTTTTTTGGATGATATTGAGTCTTGAGAAATATTCACTCACTGGTGTCTGTATTAGGTACAGCTACTTTGTATCTACACTCATACATTTTTTTAATCAGTTTCACTTACATGTCAGTGTCACTGCAGAATAATCTACCTTCCAAATAATACCTGTCTGGTAGTACTGTCACTGTCCTGACCGTTACTGAACAGGGTAAGCAAAAGCTAACCAATTGCCCATTGGCAAAAGTCCCACCTCTTTCAAGTACTGTTGCTATCCATTGGATTTTCAGCTCTGGCTACTCCATTAACATCTTCTGCTAAGACACTAAAAAGCCCATTAGCTCAGCGGAACACTGTGAAGCACACAGAGGAATATGTCTAAAAACTTTCTTTAATACTCAAAAATGAACTGGCTTTAGTTCACTGGATATATGCATGTTTGAGAACAGACAGTGTAAATGCTAATTTACATGAAAAATGGATTCTGGAAACTGTGTTTACATTCTTCAGACCAGAGTTCTGAATAATGTAAACACAGTTTTTTTCAGCAAACGTTAATAATATGGTACAAATGCCAGTATGCATACTGAGGCATTGATATTTGTCTTTACCTCAGTGTTTGTAAAATTACTGTAGAGCATTTGCACATTATTTTAGAGATCATATTATAATGTGTATTAGCAAATACAGTAACCGAGATAATGTTTAGCCTGTTAATAGTTTTGATAGCTTTTGAAACTCACAGTTTGAGCTGTGAGTGTGATACTCTATGTAGTTTAATCCAAAACTTGCTTAGGTTCGGGGGGAAAAAAATTAAAATTCAATTTTCTTAAGTAATGCCTTTTCATATCTCTCAGCCTAATAATCCAGACATATGTACTGCCACCGCAGTTCTTGCTGTAGATCAGGTATGTTCAGAAGAGTTTTTCTCTCATTTAACAGAACAAGGAACGCTTAGATATGGTTGTAATTTGCTGAGGGGCCGTTTATTTTTTATTTTTATAAACAGTCAGTAATGCAGTAAAACACATGGACTGCAGTCTTTAACTGTAGAGCTACAGAACGGGTCCATATGGCAAATGGAGCTTATAAAATAGATGAGTGTGTTATGCCTAATAAAGTGGCCAGCGAGTATATGTATCATTGCTGTTATATAACTGCCTTATGACTACACTGTGTGAACAGTATACATTAATACGTAACACATTCTTTTCCTGTACAGTTAACATTTTGGAAATCAGATTTTGTGTCATGTCAACAACATGCACTGGTAAAATTGTAAAATTAGCAGATCTGCACACCAATGTCTTGCATTAGATCACACTGGTTGTGTTAATAGAGCATGGTCTTATCATTTTGGCCCAAACGATTCTTCAGCAGACTCCCACTTCATGATTTTGTCATTTTAGGAACCTACCCTTTCGTAACCTCATCCAACTGCACCGTGGGTGGAGTGTGCACGGGTCTGGGCATGCCACCTCAGAATGTGGGAGAGGTTTATGGGGTTGTCAAGGCCTATACCACCCGAGTGGGCATCGGTGCCTTCCCCTCTGAACAGAGCAATGTAAGGATCTCCTTTTGTGTGTCTCAGTTTAGCAGCATGTGTTACAGTAAGTATTATGTGCTTCAGTTACTTGTATAAGGGCGCCTTCTGGGCCCTCGTTGCCAGTAATGTGAGTATGTCTGTCACAGTGGTTTGTCTTAAGTTCCTGTCTAGCTGTCTGAGCTACACGCCAACAGTGGCACAGACATGGTATCAAATGAATGAGCCTGCTGGGTGGGTGTGTGCGTGTGCATGTGTAAATGTTTCGTCATCTACCCATCTGTTATTGTGTGCATTTACTCATCTTAAGCTCTATACTAGTTGTGAGCAGCCCCTATGTTTTCAGGAGAGCAAGCTTTTCTGCGTTGCGTAACACAGCCTATAGTTATTCTTTACGTCATTACATTCCTACAGTGTATGTACAAGCCTTTTTTTTGTTTTTGTTTTTTTTCCATCCACTTTTAAGTGTGTAACTTCCTCTACTGTGTGATACAAGTAACGGGGGAATCATTTTTCTTTTATGCACCTCATTGAATATTAATACCAAATCAGCTGTAAAGTTAATATGAATGTTTTCAAGCAGCTGTTTTAATTCCTATTACAGTTTAATACTGTCTTTTAAGGAAATTGGAGAGCTGCTTCAGACGAGAGGGAAGGAGGTGGGTGTGACCACCGGCCGCAAGAGGAGATGCGGTTGGCTGGATCTGGTGCTTGTCAAGTATGCCCACATGATTAATGGCTTTACAGCGTGAGTCCCCATCTCATTGCTTTTACAGTTATAGCAAGAAATGTTTTCCTAATTTTTAGTCAGCTATTTTTTTATTTGCTAGAATTTTTACAGCATATAAGTTAAATATTGCACACCGAACCATTTTTCATGCAGAAATATACAGTTGTAGATGTATCATTAGTTGTATTGTTATGAAAATGTTCCCCAATCAAATTTTCTCTTGCTAGAGTGCAATATGAATTACGCATATTTTTTCTCTTCAGCCTAGCTTTAACCAAATTAGACATCTTGGACATCCTCCAAGAGATCAAAGTTGGTGTGGCGTACAAGGTGGACAATGAATGCATACCACATTTCCCAGGTGAGCAGTTTTTAACATAACATTTTAACATTTTTAACATTAAACCCCTTGAATGCCCTCAAAGAATCCCATCAAGCATATACAATATTTTAAATGATGTCAGGTTTGTGGCTTTAGGGTGTTTCTGGCCTTGGGGATATACATAGAGACCTTAAAGAGACTTTATTTCAGCGAATCAGGAGGTGTTACAGAGGGTTGAGGTCCAGTATGAGACTTTGCCTGGCTGGAACAGCGACACCTCAGCTGCTAGGACCTTTGAGGATCTTCCAGAAAATGCACAGAAATACGTTCACTTCATTGAGGAGCATTTAGGGGTGCCTGGTAAGAGTCTCAGTTTACTATAATTTCAACTGTCAGAACTCCAGTTTGAGAGTATAAGTTTAACAACCTGAGGAAATGTAATGCTTGATTTGAAGTTATCTAACCTAAACTGTTATCAGCATTAATTATAATGCCAATAATTAGAATTAAAAATAGAAAATAATAGTAATACTAATCATTGCACATGGCAACTCAATAGAAAGGTGAACGTACTTAATTTATATGCTCTTGTTATAAACAAATGCTGCGCCTGTTCCATGTTCCATTTAAATACATTACACCGTGTTTTACCGCTCAAAAAAACACAGCTAGTGCAGAAGCATCTCACCACTTAAGTAATACAATATTTAAATGTTATTTAAGGAAAAGTCATACTGTACAATCACATTGTTTTACCGTCAAAACAAAGACGTTTATTTTTTCTTTCCAGTCCTTGTAATTTTAACATTATACAGTTTGATCAATAGGGGGAGCTGCGCACTCACTGCCCAACGTCACAAGCACAGCCATTGGCTCACATGTTACTGATATGAGGTGCTGTTAGGCTGGCGCTTGATTTCATTCACTGAAGCTGATTCATCATTTGTGCTCGATCTTGTTTCCATGTCATGCAAAAGTTCATAAATCAGATGCAGAATAGCTTGTGGATCATTAAAGCTGGTTAAATGAATAAGGGCCACTGTCTTGATACTACATCACATACTTTTGAAGATTAAGTAGTCTCTAAAAATCAGGCTGATGTACAAACCTGCTTATTATTCAGAATTAGGCATAGGTTTTACAGTCACATCTATGGCCGCTTAGTAATCATTTCCTCCTCTTTTCCAGTGAAGTGGATTGGCGTCGGCAAGTCGCGAGAGTCTATGATCCAGCTGTTTTAAAGAAAACAGCCAGGCTGTGTATGGCCCGTACTGGGTGAGCCCTCTTTTTCTGCACAGTGCACGAGGCTTATCGAGGGGCCTGCTGATTCATGGCCAGAAAATGGGCCTTGTTTCTCAGCTCTCCACTCTCTGCAGATTCCTGCTGGCAGAAAAAAACAGGTTCTTTCTCTTTCATGATATGATCCTCTAGTCAAGAACTGTTTCTAACCCTTTTCTTTGGAGGTCTGCATAGGGCACCATAGTGGAAGGTCCTTTGGTCATTAGGAAAGAGGCTCTTCAGTCTCTCACTAGCACCCAGGGGTCATTTCCATTCGTCTTTGTGGATGTACTTTGCATTTTGTCTTTGATGCACCAATTACAGTCTGCTTTTAATGAGCTTTTAAGCATTTTCAAGCTCAAAACGTCTTTCTTTATGTGACATGACCTTTAACCTGGTTAAGCTTCATTAATTGAAGCTTTTCGAATTTCTTGCCATTGTGCAGTATGCACACAGAGAGATTGACGGCAAAATTATATTTATGCCATTTTCCTTCACCTCAAATATACTTAATCAGCCAAGACATGCTTGATGCCTTAAGTTTGTTTCTTTTTGATCTGGAGTTAAAGTAATGAATGTCTGTGTCACTCAGTTTTTTTTATAGGTATATAAAAATATCTCAGCAAGCAAACTCCAGACCCCAAACATGTCTTGGCTGATTGACTACATTTGGGGTAAAGGGAGGATTATGTAAATTAGCGTTTTCAGTAAATGAGCCCTCTAATATAAACCCTCACCCTGAATGTAGATTTTAACTTTATTTCCCTATTTCCATCTGAGTTATGTTCAATGTTAGAATGTTCTCATGCAGAACTAAACTACTGTCTTTATCCAGGCCAGTGCAATTGCCTATTTCTAGATGAAACATCTCAAGAACATTTATGTCTAGATTAAATTTCTCAAGGAAAGAACAGCTACTTTTTTTAGTTTTAACAGGGGATGAAAACTGTCTGGTTTAAATGTCTGGTTAAAACAAACCAGAGATTAGTATTTCTGTTCCACATTAGCCAACCTTGTTTAAAGTTTACAGTTATAGTTAATGTTAAACTGTTGGAACGTAATTCATATGTGTTTAATATTAACTTTTTCATGATGCCTAATTCGTTTCCAATGTAAGTTATACATTGTATTGTTGATACGGTTGTCCTCCTTCACTTAATTTTGAATGACCATAGATCTAATTTGTTCTCACTGAAAATTTTTCACAAATTTCTATATATGAATGTCCATTTGGTCAGCCTGGTCAGTGTGGGTGTGCAGTTAGTTTAGTTTTTGTTCATACATGTAACCTGAGAATTGAATTATTTATTTTCCAATTTATCAGATATACATTTACTATAAAATGGCTAATATTGATGAGCCCTGTCTACTGACAATGAAAGACAATTTCCTGTGTTCTACATATGCCTAGATATGTAGTGTTGCACATCTACAAAGACAGGTTATGGCTGTTAGTTATCTGTTGCCCGGCTAGTTACAAGATCTCGTCTGGCTCAGTGAGACTACTGTCAGGCCAACTTGAATGTATATTCAACATTGAGATCAATTACAGATGACTCAGTTTAGTTGCTTTAGTTTTAGTCTCAGGATTCTCTGGTGATCATAACGGTGTGTATGTTTTATTTCTGATTATTGGATGGTTTGACTTCTCTGCTCTTTCTCTTTCTGAATATTATGGGGATTTTAGAGAATATTTAACTAATGTCATTGTTCTCCACACTGCAAACTGTACACTGTAAACTGTATAACTTTTGCCACAATGTAGCTTGACTGTGATTTAGAGTGCTACTCAGTCAGCATATTGAGAATTAAGTTTTGCATTTTATATTTAATTTAACCACTCTGCTGTTTGTTAAACAAGGTCAGTACATTGTATATTTGTATTCTTCAAAAACAATATATTGATTATTGAAAGTTTTGAGCATCGCCAGTTGGAAATGTTTCTGAATAAAGCCTGTTTGGTTAATACTGTAATTGAAATTTTATGAGCATTTGGGCACCAGCATTTTACAGTGTCCAGGGTAATAATCTTGGGTAACTCTTCCTATGAATCCTAAATATGTATAATATAAATGCAAGTCCATAAATCCATAACGTGTGTATATATGTATAACATATATATATGCGCGTAAATGCAATATAAATGCATTTTTAGTATTTTACATGCCATAATGCCTTATGATGTGGCTTAGGCCAATTCAAATTCTTAGAAATATAGCAATATGCATAATCATAAATAAAAGCATGAATTTTTTTGAGAGAAAATGTAGAAATGTGTAATATACAGTTGCATGCAAAAGTTTAGGCACCCCTGGTCAAATTGCAATTTGTTGATTGTCTAGGTGAAAATGAGTTAACATGCCTTCTACAGAGAACACATGGACATTTAATACACAATTACTGTTTATTTGCTGCATTTAATGTAACAAAAGCATCAGATGTGACCTGTGCAAAAGTTATTTTTTTTTAACTATAGAGTTGATTATTTTTTCCAACATATTAAACTCAGCAAATACATTAAAAATGTGTATTAAATGAGCAGAAAATGTCATATTCTCTGTACAGAATTTGTTTTTTTCACTTAAAAAGTAAACAAAATGTGACCGGACCTGGGGTTTTCAAACTTTTGCACAGGACTGTTCATTAAAAATGCTTTTTGTATTATGTATACAGGGTTATAGGAAGTGTTACTGAATTGTAGGGGCTCTGTTTTCCTGTGGTTAGCAGCTGTTTCCCTGTAAATGTGTGGGATTGTATTTGGACCACTGGGACAGCGTTTATATATCATTTCTGCTGCTCGTATCAATAATAAGATCATACATAAAGCAGGCAGCATGTTGTACGTTATCCCTTTAATCAAATTGTCATTAAAATTCTGGTACTTGCATTACAAATGTAGGAAGAATAGATCCTATTGTAGCTCTCTCTCTCTCTCTCTCTCCCTCTCCCTCCCTATATATATATATATATATGTGTATATATATATATATATATATATATAATGGCTCACACTCCACACAAATGAAGAAAGTGTGCCTTCTTACTATAGACTTTTGATTTATAATGCAACATGAAAGTCAGACCCAGGCTGATTGATTTTTTATTTTTTTTTAATGAATGTTTGTGAATGGTTAAATGTGCTTCTTTGAACATTCAACATTAGTTTTATGAATTAAAATACTCTCGCATATATATATATATATATATATATATATATATATATATATATATATATATATATATATATATATACACACACACTTGGGACTGACGTCCTTTTAGAACCCTGCTGCTATAATGTTCATGATGGGATGATTTTCCCTTTGCTGTTGACCAATAGAGGAACTAAATTCAGTGTTGATCTACATATAATATCAGTAATTTTAATGGACATCACCGGGGCATTAATGTCACTTAACCTCTGTTGCTAAAAGTATGTGTATTTAATGCATCTCAAGTCTTGTTTGTTACTTTTGCATTATAATATGAACAGCCAGATTATCTTGGCATGTATATTATTGTGCAAAAGATAGAGAGCACTTTTTTGGTTATTCAATTTCAACTCAAAACAGCCATTAAGTACAAGTTATTTATGTTTCACTGAAACAAACAGGAGACACTTTTAACGGAAAATTACACCAAAGCCTTCCACAATACGTATAATATCAAGTGATCAGTGTTTAATGTCCACTCCTTACTGTTGCACATTCACTGCCAATTGAGCTGTTCCATTCAAACAGACTCTAAAGTTCACACAAGTAACTCTACAAACAAACCTTAGCTGCTTCACACATTTCTTTCTCATGTGCATCTAAGAAAGGTAACGATAGACAGGTATTTGAGATCTGATAATCTACTTGCATAATAAAAAGGAAAAACTTGAACAAAGAATAGCAGAATAATGGACTGTCCCCACCTCAACATCACTGAAAATGTGAGAGATTACTTGGACCAGAGTCAAAAAATACTGCCAACTTCTTAGACTGAACTTTGTAGGTGTTAAAAGAATATCCCTGCAGAAAATCTGAAAGCAAGTTCAAGTTTTATGCTGAAGTTGCAAGTTTATTTGTCATTTGCACAGCATGTCAGGACGTTCATGCATTGAAATGCTTGTGGTGAGGCTCAGGTAATCACAGGAGGACACCATTGTATACATACTAAAAACAGTACAGACAAATCAAAGTAAAAATACAAAAAGACAATACTAAATAACTGAAATATAATAATATAGTAATGTCTCCTGAAAAGAACGGGAGCAGTGATGAAGGCAAATAATAAAAAATGATATTATATTTAGTTGTTGGACTTGTGTTATTTTCTGTTAAGTATACACTGTAAAAAAAAAATAGTAAGAAGTCCGGCACAAGGGCACCAGACAAAATCCTTTAATTATCATGGTAAAAATCTGCAGAATTTGTCTTTTAATTTCTTAAAAGAAATTACATTTTACTGTAATCCAACATTTTCAGTAGATCAACTGGTTACTCTGTTATACAGTAATTTACCATAATAATAACAACAGTAACAACCATTACAATAAACTTTTGCCTCTGTTTAAGAACTAATTAAGAACAGCAGTGTTAAAATACAGTATATGTATGGGTCATTTACATGCATTTACTTGTTTTTAAAAAACAGGTATTAGTTTAACTTTTACAGTACTTTGACCGTAACTTTTTTTATTTATTTATTTATTTATTTTTTTACAGTGTATATCTCCTGCTTCTTTCCTCATGCTGGAAAAACTACCTTGTATGTAATGACCATTTTGACATGACCATTTTGACTGGAAATTAAATAAATTAAAATTTAAGAGTTAAAGAATTCATAATGTTTTATTCTCCAATACCCTCTGCCCTTGGCCTTATTGGACTGAAAACATGTTTTTATTAAAGCATCTAGTACCGTCGTATCATTTATTCAGATCATTTGGCCAGTACGCAGATGAGAGTACAGTCTAACATGCACCACTTCGCTGAGCTTTAAAATGTTTAAAATGAATCACTTTTTTTGCGCAGATGACTGCATGTTTGCACAAAAATACACTGACCTCTGTTTTTGAACTCTCTATTGTTTTGCTGCTGTTGGATCTTCATTATCTGTATATACTGAATGCAGAGCCATATTCTGTCCGTCTTTTTGTCTGTCTGTAGTGGTGTTTATATAGGCTTGGAGATGGGGTGTGCATGTTTTCCTGCTGTGATTTATACAGCACAGATCTCACTCTTTGGAGCTAAAAACATGAATAAAATGTAGTCAATTAACAAAATAAAACCACAGTCAATAAATACACACTTGATAAACAGCTTGTTTTTGTATGTGTCAATATAAAGAAACTTGATGTGATATAGAACTTGATAGGATATGAAAGCTTAGCATAACAACAATTCATGGCTCTGATGTTAAACTGGGAATGATCGCTGTTCTGCTTAATCTAGAACCCATGTGTATCCGGCCTGCAAAAGTATCTAAATTTTCTATTATCAGCTTGTTTCACAATGCACTGCACTTCAGTCCCCAGCATGCACTGCAACGTAATGTGTTTCTCTGACTCTCGCACCCCAACCCCAATAATGTATAGGACAGTGGTTACACCTCAGTTCTACGTAATTCGACACAGTTCCACATCAGTCGTATCACCAAACACACTAACAGTGCAGTTCAGCTGGTATAAGCACTTAACGTTAGCTCAGCAGCTCAGAAATTGAGCCCGAGTATTAATGAACTTGCAGTAAAGAAAAAATGCCAGGGGTTTAGTTCAAGCAGACAGAGGCTTAAAAAACGGATCTCCTGGGGACATTTAAATTCTCAGTATTTCAAGTGTCCATGTAATATTTCAAGGTCAATTATAAGTGCCTATATTATACTGTTGATGTTTTTGCGTATTTTGAATAAACAGTGGTCAGTTTGATTTATAGCAAAATGTTATTTAAAAATGAAATAAAACATAGTTGTTCTCTAGCCCATAGGTTTGTTGAGCTTTTTTAATATGGTCCTTTTAGTGGTTGAGCTTGACACCCCCTGATCCAGAAGGACAGCTTTAAAATCAACGAACTGTTACATTCTATCAGCAATCAGAGTAGAAGAAATTCTAAAAAGTGAGCCGTGGGAGGGAATTGCCACTTTCTCTGTGTCTCTGTACTGTTTTTACATTAGAGTCATGCTTAGATGTTGTTAGAATGAACAATCAAATCAAATGTTGTCATTTGTGCTTTTGTATGCAGACAAACCAAACTGCCAAATTTCATTGGAGAGAAACTTCCAATATCCCTCACAATCCCAACACTAGGAGCAGCAAGAATGAGGCCTGGGGTTCCCACTGTAGCTCAGTGCTGAGATCAACTTAACTACTAGAGAGAGTGTTCAGTCTGATAATCACTGTTAAACAATTACTGTGCTAAGATGCTGTCGGGAGATGTTCCCAATCTAAAGGTCCTGAAGATGTCATTTGAGATGTAAGCTGTAGTTTATGGCAGGGCTGCCACTTTGACAGGCCACAAAAGAGAACAACGTCTGGACTGCTAAGCACAGGAAAGAAACATCGTAATATAAGATGGTGGCACGAGTCACTCCTGGAAAACCAAAGGATTCCTCAATCCAACCTGTCTGTTGCCAGCTGTTTACCATGGTGGTAGCTCCATAAAGGTATGAAAAGCCATTCTGTGGGAGTCATTAGGTCAGATGAATGCTCTGCACAGAAAGCCAAGAAATATGAGGCCATTTTAAAGGACCAAATGCAGCTAATTGTTCCAACATTTCCTGATGATCTTAGTGATGTTCCCATATTTCAAGATGGTTATCTTCCTATACACAGTAAAGTGAAGATCAGGATAGAGTCCAAAAGGTTCCTCAAGCACCAGATCTAAGTATTATTGCACCGTCATCGATGGTTCATCTACTTAAACCAGCCATTAGGGGTGTACTTTGTGTACTTCTGGTGCCGGTCCCAAGCCCGGATAAATGGTGAGGGTTGCGTCAGAAAGGGCATCTGGCATAAAACTTGTGCCAAAACTATCATGCGGGTCACAAATATTATTGCCATACCGGATCGGTCGAGGCCCGGGTTAACAACGACCGCCTCCGGTGCTGTTGACCAGCAGGGTGCCGGTGGAAATTGGACTACTGTAGGTTGAAGACCATCAAAGAGGAGAAAGGTGGGTTAGAATGCAGCAAGAGAGAAGGAAAGGCAGGAGTGTGGAGGTTAGAGTAGGGACTCTGAACATAGGGACGATGACTGGTAAAGGCAGAGAGCTTGCAGACATGATGGAGAGAAGGAAGGTAGATATTCTGTGTGTCCAGGAGACCAGATGGAAAGGATGCAAGGCCAGGAACATTGGAGGTGGATTCAAACTGTTCTATCATGGTGTAGAGAGGAAGAGAAATGGAGTAGGGATAATCCTAAAGAAACAGCTTGGGAAAAGTGTTCTGGATGTAAAGAGAGTGTCAGATAGGATCATGAGCCTGAAGTTGGAGGTTGATGGTGTAAATTTGAATGTGGTCAGTTCATATGCACCACAGGTTGGATGTCAGTTAGAGGAGAGTAAAATGGATGAAGTGGTAGATGGTGTCCATAGAGAGGAGAGATTAGTGATTTGTGCAGACTTCAATGGACATGTTGGTGAAGGGAACAGAGGGGATGAAGAGGTGCTGGGTATGTATGGTGTGAAAGACTGAAATGCGGAAGGTCAGATGGTTGTAGATTTTGCAAAGAGAATGGAAATGGCTGTGGTAAACACATATTTTCAGAAGAGGGAAGAACACAGGGTGACATACAAGAGTGGACGGAGGTGCACACAGGTGGATTATATCCTTAGCAGGAGATGCCACCTAAAGGAGATTTGGAGATTGTAAAGTGGTGCCAGGAGAAAGTGTAGCAAGGCAGCATAGGGTGGTTGTCTGTAGAATGAGATTAGAAACAAAGAAGAGGAAGAGAGTGAAGACAGAGCCAAAGATTAGATTGTGGAAGCTGAAGGAGGAAGATGGTTACAGGCAGTTCAGGGAAAAATTGCAACAGGCCCTTGGGGGCACTGAGGAGCTACCTGAGGACTGGGAAACTACAGCTAAGGTGGTGAGAGAAACTGGCAAGAATGTGTTGGGTGTTTCGTCTGGTCAGAGGAAAGAAGACAAGGAAGGTTGGTGGTGGAATGAGGAAGTCCAGGAGAGTATTCAGAAGAAGGCAGCTAAGAAAAAGTGGGATAACCAGAGAGATGAAGGAAGGAGGCAGGAGTACTGTGAGGCTAGTCACATAGCAAAAAGCATGGTGGCAAAGGCTCAGGCCTATGATGAGCTGTATGAGAGGCTGGACAGTAAAGAAGGAGTAAAGGACTTGTATCGTTTGGCTAAACAGAGAGATAGAGCTGGAAAGGATGTACAGCAGGTTAGGCTGATAAAGGATAGAGAGGGAAATGTACTAGTGAGTGAACAGAGAGTGATGAGTAGATGGAAGGAGTACTTTGAAGAACTAATGAATGAGGAAAATGAGAGAGAGAGAGGAGGACAACGGGGGGAGAGATAGTGGATCAGGAAGTGCAGAGAATTAGTAAGGTGGAAGTGAGGGCAGCTTTAAAAAGGATGAAGAATGGAAAGGCATTTGGTCCAGATGACATACCTGTGGAGGTATAGAGATGTTTAGGAGAGAAGGCAGTGGACTTTTTAACCAGGTTGTTTAACAAAATCCTGGAGAGTGAGAGGATGCCAGATGAGTGGAGAAGCAGTGTACTGGTCCCCAATTTTAAGAACAAGGGTGATGTGCAGAGCTGCAGTAACTACAGAGGTATAAAGTTGATGAGCCACACCATGAAGGTATGGGAAAGAGTTGTTGAAGCAAGGCTAAGGCGAGAGGTTCAGATCAGTGAGCAGCAGTTTGGTTTCATGCCCAGAAAGAGTACCACAGATGCAATTTTTGCGTTGACAGTGTTGGTAGAGAAGTACTTAGAAGGTCAGAAGGAGCTACATTGTGTCTTTGTGGATCTAGAGGAGTATGATATGGCATATGATAGGGTGCCAAGAGAGGAACTGTGGTACTGTATGAGGAAGTCAGGTGTAGCTGAAAAGTATGTTAGGGTGGTGCAGGACATGTATGAGGATAGTGAGACAGTGGTGAGGTGTGCAGTTGGAGTGACAAATGGTTTCAAGGTGAAGGTAGGGTTACATCAGGGATCAGCTTTGAGCCCCTTCTTGTTTGCAATGGTGATGGGCAGGTTGACAGATGAGGTCAGGCAGGAGGCTCCATGGACCATGATGTTTGCAGATGACATTGTAATCTGTGGTGAGAGTAGAGAGCAGGTGGAAGAGAATCTGGAGAGGTGGAGGTTAGCACTGGAGAGGAGAGGAATGAAGGTCAGTAGAAACAAGATGGAATACATGTGTGTGAATGAGAGGGAGGCAGGTGGAAAGGTGAAGATGCAAGGAGTAGAGGTCGTAAAGGTGGATGACTTCAAATATCTTGGGTCAACCATCCAGAGCAATGGACAGTGCAAAAAAGAGGTGAGGAAGAGGGTGCAGGCAGGATGGAGTGGATGGAGACGGATGTCAGGGCTGATGTGTGACAGAAGGATAGCAGCAAGAGTGAAAGGGAAGGTTTACAAGACAGTAGTGCGTCCTGCTATGATGTATGGTTTGGAAACTGTGGCTCTGTCTAAAAGACAGGAGGCTGAGCTGGAGGTGGCGGAGATGAAGATGCTGAGATTTTCGTTGGGAGTGACAAGGCTGGACAAGATTAGAAATAAGCAGATCAGAGGGACAGTGAAGGTGGAGCAGTTTGGAGATAAAGCCAGAGAGGGCAGGTTGAGATGGTTTGGACATGTGTTGAGGAGGAATAGTGGATATATTGGGCAAAGAATGTTGGAGATGGAGCTGCCGGGTAGAAGGAGAAGAGGTAGACCTCAGAGAAGGCTTATGGATGTAGTTAAGGTGGACATGGAGATGGTGGGTGTGAAAGTAGAGGAGGCAATGGATAGGGCAAGATGGAGGCAGATGATCCGCTGTGGCGACCCCTAAAGGGAGCAGCCGAAAGAAGAAGAAGAAGAAGATTGATGGTTCTACTTCTTTCATTCCTCAAAGAACTAGAGCCTTGAAAGATGGTAAATATCTTATTATACACACTTCAAGACGTTTTCCAAAAATAACTAAAATTTTCTGAAGGCAGGATACGGCCTCATGCAAGGAACTTGTTGTTATACGTAATATAGGGTGTTTCCATTATTTTGCCTATGCCCTGTATAAATATCAGAACAGCTATTAAGACTGGTTTCAATAAAATAATTAAAGGTTAAAAAAGGAAGCTTTAAGGATGTAATGAGGATGCCTTTTGCCATGAAGGACCTGTGTGGTTATCCTAGAGATAAATTAATATATTTACCACCAGAGGGAGACATCCACCTTAAAATAGGCCCTAAAAGAGAGCCACTTTGTTCGGTCCGTGTAGTGCTGCAGATTCTGTACTGATCTAAGCCACTCTGTGTTTGAGTCACATAAATATCATGTAATTTACACAGTACATTCACGGGTCCATCAAGAGAGTGACATTGGAGTCCTTATCACTCCATGCTCTGTATCTAATCGCTAATAAGTGTTTTTCATGCTTAAATATACAAATTCAAAATGTATATATATGTAAACTTTTTAATTTGGTCACACCAACTCATTTTCCCATGAAAATAATGTGCTGTTGCAATAAGTGAGTAATCGAGTACATTATTAGTCCCACAACGGGGAGATTTCACCTCCGCATTTAACCCATCCGTGAAGTGAAATACCACATACACACTAATGCCCACACAGCAGTGGGCAGCCCTATTCACAGCATTTGGGGGTCATGTACCTTACTCAAGGACACCTCAGTCATGTACTGCCAGCTCTGGGGATTGAACCAGCGACTTTCCGGTCACTTTCCAGGTCACTAACCTCCAGCCCATGACTGCCCCATCATGTAAGTCTGGTGAATATTGCTTTTATTCAATACTTTGTTTTAATTCTAGGGGACAAAAACGTGGCTGAAAAAAGCTGATGTTGAGTAAATAAATCCACACAAACATCTTAAGTGGATCTTGAAGTGCAGCCATATTAAAATAACTGAAGCACAACATGTAGGAAATAGTCATGGAGATTGTGTCTTAGTATTGCAGTTTGTTTTGATAACCTACATTCATTAATTATATGCATAAAGTATTTTAAAACATATTTGAATGATGTGATGGTGAGTCCTGTTCCGTCTCTGTGTTTAACGTGTTTTGTATATGCATAAACATATATGTAACATGAAGTTATTTTCAAGACAGGCTCAATCCCAATATTAATTTGACCCATCTGTGTTGTGTAGCTTGGCTGAGGAAACGGATATAAATGTACACATACTGTATGTGAGAGGAGGTAGGAGGTGAGGAATATGGTGAGAATGATAAAAGCCCAGCTTTTCTTCCTGATACTGTATTAAGGTGTCAATTGCTCATTCAGTCATTAAATATTCATAACACTTGATGTTAAGGTTCCTACCAGAAATGTTTACGAAATTTCACATTATTATTATTATGAAGTTGGAATGTGCAGCTTTGGGTATTTACTCAAAAGTGATTTGTGTCGAGCTTCAATGATGTTTTCAAGAACTTTAGCTTATTTACATTCTGGAGTCTCTCCTAAACACACGTGACAGATCTTGAGATTGAATCATTTTCTCCTTAAATGATGGGATATAAGTTGTAACTGAGGTGATATATAAATACCTCAGAGAAGATCATCTGTTACAGGACGAGAGAAAGTGTTGCTCTGTTTCTGTTTGTCCTGAACTGCATTGATTACATGCTCGCTCTTCTCTGGGCCTCCAGTGCTTTTATGAAACCTTTTTCTGTTTCTAAACTGTGATCACTCAGTCTGTACTTTAAGATATTTCTTTGTTTGGGGTTTTTTATTTTGATCAGATAATCTGCTAGTCTGTATTCTCTCTTCAGTAATCTATAGCTTTCTAATGTATTATTTGTGGCAATTTCATTGGTCCAATTGTTGATGTGTTGTTTTTGGTTTGTTTTGTGGATCATTCTGATCTGTATTGGTGAGAGGGTGAACTGGGTTGTAGTTTGAAGGTGATGTTTATCTGTAACGGGTCTGAGGGGATCTGTTTCTGGGTGTGTGCGGTTGCTGAGGTACGCTGTGTGGTGGTAGGAGGTGAATTTTAAAGCTCGTTTTATCTTGGGAAGGTAGAGAGGAAACTCGCCCAGCTGTGCTCTGCACTCCAGGTTGGCTGCTTTGTGATGTACTTTTAAGATGTCTTTACAAAATTCTAAGTCAAACTTTTCTGTTGGAGTCATGTCCCATAATGTGTCTTTGTCTCTCTCCCGCTGTCTCTCTCTCTCTCTTTCTCTTATTGTCACTTTCTCTCTTTCCTCTCTCTCTGTCTATCTCTTTCCTTTCTCTCCGTCTCTTTCTCTTTCCTCTCTTTCTCTCCCTCTTTCCTCTCTCTCTGTCTCTTCTCTCTTTCCTCTCTCTCTGTCTCTCTTTCCTCTCTCTTTCTCTCTTTCCTCTCTCTTTTCTCTCTGTCTCTTTCCTCTCTCTCTTTCCTCTCTTTCTCTTTCCTCTCTGTCTCTTTCTCTTTCCTCTCTCTCTCTGTCTCTTTCTCTCTTTCATTTGTCTTTCTTTCCTTTCTCTCTGTCTCTTTCTCTTTCCTCTCTTTCTGTCTCTCTTTCCTTTCTCTCTCTCTGTCTCTTTCTCTTTCCTCTCTCTCTTTCCTCTCTCTTTCCTTTCTCTCTGTCTCTTTCTCTTTCCTCTCTTTCTGTCTCTCTTTCCTCTCTTTCTGTCTCTCTTTCCTCTCTTTCTGTCTCTCTTTCCTCTCTCTCTCTCTGTCTCTTTCTCTCTCCTCCCTCTGTCTGTCCCTCTTTCCTCCCTCTGTCTCTCTCTTCTCTCTCTTTCCTCCCTCTCTCCCTCTCTCTCTGTCTCTTTCCTCTCTCTCTTTCCTCTCTCTTTCGCTTTCCTCTCTGTCTCTTTCCTCTCTCTCTCTGTCTCTCTCTTTCCTTTCTCTCTCTGTCTCTTTCTCTCTTTCATTTGTCTTTCTTTCCTTTCTCTCTGTATCTTTCTCTTTCCTCTCTTTCTGTCTCTCTTTCCTTTCTCTCTCCCTGTCTCTTTCTCTTTCCTCCCTCTGTCTGTCTCTCTCTCCTCTGTCTCCCCCCCTCTCTCTCCTCTCTCTGTCTCTTTCTCTTTCCTCCCTCTGTCTGTCCCTCTTTCCTCCCTCTGTCTCTCTCTTCTCTCTCTCTCTTTCCTCTCTGTTTCTTTCTCTTTTTTCTTTCTCTCTTTCCTTTTTCTCTCTTTTTCTCTCCCTCTGTCTTTCTATCTCTTTCCTTTATCTCTCTTTCCTCTCTCTCTCTGTCTCTTTCTCTCTCTCTGTCTCTTTCTCTTTCCTCCCTTTCTCTTTCCTCTCTCTCTCTCTCTTTCTCTCTTTCTCTTTCCTCTCTCTTTCTCTCTCTCTGTCTCTCTCTTTCCCCTCTCTCTGTTTCTTTCCTCTGTCTCTATCTGCCCCTCTCTCTTCTTCCTCTCTCTCTCCTCTCTCCTCTCTCCTCTCTCTCTGTCTCTTGTCTCTTTCCTCTCTCTCTCTCTCTCTCTCTCTCTCTCTCTCTCTCTCTCTCTCTCTCTCTCTCTCTCTCTCTCTCTCTCTCTCTCTCTCTCTCTCTCTCTCTCTCTCTCTCTCCCTCTCTCCCTCTCCCTCTCCCTCTCTCCCTCTCCCTCTCCCTCTCTCTCTCCCTCTCTCTCTCTTATAAAAAAAGATTTCTGCCTATATAAAGTAGCTGGGGTGACTGGTGTTGTTTGATGTAATCACTGAAATGGTAATTTTACAAGAGAAAAGTTCAGTAACACTTTCTTTATCAGTTTATAGACAATTATTTTGGTTTACATGATGGTAAGTTCTGAGCGAGTTTAACTATGTTACAATAAAATGTCAAACAGGTTCTTGATATTATTGGATGTCTGAGGTAGAAAATTATTTTGGGCAATGTGATGGTTTTACACTAATGCCAAAAACGTTCTAGATATTAACTGGGCAAACTTTAAAGTACTAGATAATTATTTTAGGTAGAATAATGGTAAGTTCTGAGACAGTTTAACTAAATAACACTGAAATGCCAAACAGTTCCTAGATACTAACAGGATAAGTGTGGGTCACAAACTCAAAGTACCAAATAATTCATTTGAGTAGCATAATAGTGAGTTCTGGGAGAATTTAACTAAATAACACTGACATGCCAAACAGGTTCTAGATATTAACAGGCTACGTATGGGTCACAAACTCAAAGTACTGGATTTTTTTTTTTTTTTTTTTACATAACATGATGGCAAGTTCTAAGACAGCTTAGCTTAATTACACTAAAATACCAAACAGGTTCTTGATATTAACAAGGTAAGTGTGGGTCACATACTCAAAGTACTAGACAATTAGTTTGGTTAACATGGTACATTCTGACATTTTGACTAAATGACACTGCAATGCCATTCTATGTTAATTCTAGATATTAACAGGGTAAGTGTGGGGTACAAATTTATCGTACTAGATAATTAGTTTGGGTTACATGAAGGAAACCCCTGAGACAGTTCAACATAATTATGCTGAAATGCCAAACAGGTTCTTGTTATTAACGTTGTACTTTAAGTGTGGGTCACAACCTCATAACACTTGATTTGGGTAATGATGGTACATTCTGACAGTATAATACTGCAGTGCAAAACAGATTGTTGATATTAACAAGGTAAGTGTGGGTTCCAGACTCAAAGTACTAGACATTTTGAGAAACATGAAGGAGACCAAAGTTTAACCAAATTACACTGAAATGCCAAACAGGTTCTAGATATGGTGGGAGTCACAATCTCAACATACTTGATAATTATTTTGATTAATCTGATTAACTAAATAACACTGAAATGCCACACACGTTCTAGACATCAACAGAGTAAATGTGGGTCACAAACTGAACATACTAGATCATTATTTTGGGTAACATAAAGGAACGTTCTGAGACAGTTTCACTAAAGTAGTCAATGATCATAGAGTCAGTCCTGATGCAAACAAGCTCTCAGTTCTTATGCTTTTATATTTGAGGGCTGCATTTGACACAGTTGACCACAGTGGTGGTCTCTGAGTGCCCTTAAGTGATTTTGGACCTACATTGCAGGGAGAGAGTTTCGTGTTAGCCTTCACGTGTCAAAGAAATACGACATATCTTGTGATGTTGCACAAGGACGCTGTCTTTGTCCCCTTCTTTTCTCATGACATATACAACCACTGGCTAATATCACCAGAGACCACAATATTCATTTTCATAGCTATGCTGAAGATTTTAGTTGTATATTTCCTTTGAGATGAATGACATACATGCCCAAGCTCCCTGACTACCTGTCTGTCTATAATTAATCAACTGATGAGCACCAACTCTCAAAAATTAAATGAAGGTAAGACAGAAATACTCTTAGTTGGCCCAAAAGCCAAAAGAGGTGCGCTCTTTAAAAGGTAAGGAGATCTGACACATCAGAGTAAAGGGCGAGTAACAAGTTTGGGTGTCATTTTAGACTCTGATTCAAATTTTAAATTGCATATTTCCAATGTGACCAAAACAACTGCCTCCCACCTACGAAATATTTTCAAAACACATCTGTTTTTGATTGAACAGGACGCTGAGAAGCTCATTCATGCTTTTATTTCAAGCAGACTGGCCGACTGTAATGCTCTGTTTACTGCTCTTCCAAAAAAGTCAATTGAAACTACAATTGAAACTACAGCTAATTCAGAACTCTAAACCAGGAAAACTAGGACAAGAAAGCACATCACTCCTGTTCTAGCTCTGCTGTACTGGCTCCCTGTACCCTTTAGAATGAATTTTAAAGTCCTTCTGCTTGTATACAAAGCTCTTAATGGTGTAGCACCTTTTTATATCACTGAGTCTCCGTCGCTTTATGTCCCTACACGAGGTTCTCCACAGCAAGTTTATTAGACATTCCATGTCCCCCAAAATATTTTTTTTCATCTACTATTCACCCAATCTGTCAAACAGGTGTAGAGAAATGGGTTTAGTGGACATTTTTAAACCACAACTCAAAGCATTCCTTTTTAATCAAGCTTACAATTGACAATATCTCTGCTGTCAGCACAAAAACCTTTGGTCCATTTTTGTCGTTTTTCAGTTTTTGACAGAATTTGAAAATGCCTGTTGCCCCTTACACTGTGTGTAGATTTCATGATGAATGGACCAAAAGAAATGACTGGAATGACTTGGAAAAAATTCTGGTTCCATTGACTTACATTAAAAGCAATGGTGTTTTTTTCCCCTCTCCTGTAAAGTTACCATTTTGGAGATGTGGCTTTGTTCTGACGAGAGTGATATGATTTTTATTTATTTTTTTATTCATTTACTATTTTATATATTCTTTTAATTCATTCCTTTCATTTTAAGCATAAGAAATACAATTCCTTGTATAAATGGCTTTCTCCTCTTCCTGTCCTGTGCATTTTGTGCCGCTTTCCTATTATTACTTTTATTTGTTGGTCTTTTTATTATTTGTTTTTTTTACTCTTAATTGACTTTTTAAATGATCTTTCTCTGTTGTTTTTACTGTGAAGCATTTTGAGCTGCATTTAATGTGTGAAAGGTGCTATATAAATAAAGACTATTCTCAATAAAAATATGCTGTTACAATGACTATTGAGACCTTTCATACAGATTAGAGATTATATAAAGGTTATTGAGGAATCGTTTTAATTCACCCGCTCTGTGATTTCTAAATCTCTGCTTTGCTCATTAAGCAGAAGATCACTCTAAAACAGTGACTTATGAAAGCCCCCTGGCTTTGAAGAACAAGTGGAATTCCCCATATTTGAGGGTGGGATTTGGTAGAGCTGACACAGTGGAGTAGGGGTGAGAACTAATCTGCCTTTTGATTTTAGATGGCCGTAACCTGCCCTCTGACTCTCCCTCCTGTGCTGCACTTCATCTTCTGAAGAATGTAAACTCTCTGAGACGCATCAGACTTTAGGATGAGCGCATGATCACACTGTAAAACTCGCAACACTCGCCATAAAGCTGAAAAAGAAACCTACAGTAAACTGTATACAGGCAAGTTCACAGTGTATCCATGTTGGCCTCCTTCTCTTGTTGGTAATTATTGTTGGAATTATTATGCATATCAAATCAGCTGTTCATTTCATTTTTAAACCCTGAGCTCCAGTTTGTGGGATCTACCCTGACTATTTTCCTCACTTTATCCCTTAGAATGAAACAGGCTGTTTTCGTTCATTTCCCTTTGGGAGTAAGATATGTAAATGACTGATATGTGTTCTCTACTCTGATTGGCTGCTCTTTGCTTCATTCAACCAAATTGTCAGGGATGAAACACTTTTTCAGTGTGACAACTTCAGTGTGAATGGGTGGGGCCTAACTACTGCAAGCTGAACTGGTGGGAAAATGTAAACGAAAATCAGTATTTGTGACCTCATGTAAACAACGAATTTAAAACAGGCTGTTTGTTTCCATATATGGTCTGTATGGACTGGACAGTGAATGGAAAGTTTGGAATGTTAATGATGTTTACAAACAACATCAAACTCATTTCTTTAAAAAAGTGAGGAGAATGTGGTTTTCCATGAAATGACATGTTAAGTTAACATTAAATATATGGAAGAGTTAAAGTGGCAGTAGATTGCTCAGAAGTAAAGAGTGGACAAATACTGACAGATTTGATATTATACTTAGTGTTGGAGACTTCTGTGTTATTTTCTGTTAAACATTAAAAATAAATCCTGCTCTTTTTTAGACACTGAAAAAAAACTTGTACTTGAAGAGCCCATATCATGGAAAGCTGAATTCTTTCCTGAAACAGAAGAATTTGATGAATATGTAGACATTACTAAAGATAAACGTTCCATTTGCTCCCAATTTAATACAGTCCAGATGGAAACCAAGCTAAAAAACAGCCCATTTTATATTCAAAATATATGTAAATGTTTTTTATGTCATAGGGACACTACAATGTGAAAAAAGTACATGTATTAGCTTACAGCAGTTTAGCTCCACCCACTAATGCTAAAGTTATAAGGAGCATTTTAGCTTTGAGTGCTTTGGCAATACGGGACAGCCAATCAGAACAGAGGTTATTAATGCATATCAGCCTTAAAGGTACAGTAACAAAAACCATCTCAGTGTAATGGAAAGTCAGAAAATGGTGATGTTAATAATTATTTTGACTGTTTTTGAAAGACAAAATTAACCACAATTTCTAAGGGGACCGCCAGGGGAAAATAAAAGACAACTGCAGGATATCGGACCTTAACTGGCCATTTTGACCTGAAATTGATGAAGCGAAAGGGTGGCATAACACTGTGTGTATTTCATTCCAATAACACAACGATGGCAAAACAATCAAGACGACAAACTTTGAACTGAAAAAAAAGCATTAAACATTTGTGAAATGAATTTTCTGTAAATCTTTTGTGAATTTTCTGAATTTATGTTGTTGGGATCAGCCTTTAGACATACAACAAAAATGCTGCGTTATCATTCATACCACTTTATTTATCAAAAAGTATTTCTGACAAAGTCTAATATACATCAGCTGAGATTCTTTCCAAACCTTTTATATCCAAAACTGTTACACTGACCTCACTCCCTCAACCTCAGTAAGCAAAGAGAAATTATTTTATCCTTTTACTTTCAAATAATGAAATATATCTTAAAAAAATAAATAAATCAAAAACATTGTACATTGTAAGTTAGCTTCTTCTTCTTGGTTTATCAAACAAAGTCCTAACAATGTACAGAAACACACACACTCACTCACACACACATACACACAAAAGCTCCTGTCTGGTCTGGTGGTCTGGTCAGGGCTTGAAGAAAGAGTCAGCAAGGAGCCAGCAGTGAATGTGTGTGTGTGTGTGCGCGCGCACTGGCGAGAGAGAGACACTCATTAGAGCAGATGTGCTGCTGCTGTGGCGGCTGCTGCTTCCTTCCTCTGGCCTGAGAAGACAGGCAGCTGCTCAGCAAAGGGCCAGTGTGGCTGATCCCTGACCTCAAGCCCAGGCTGACCCCTGGCCCTGACGGGGGCAGGGACCCACCAGATGGGGGCTGATTGGGGGGAAGGGGATGGGCTGGGCTGAGGCTCTGAACTGTTTACGAGTTTGGAACACTGGCTGTTGCTTTTTGGGGTGGAAACTTGTGGAGTTGGTGCATGTGTGGGGGGCCGAAAGGCGGGGCAGCTGAGCCAAAGTGGAGGAGGGGGGACTTATGGCAGCAACACATGGCACAGAAAAACATTACGCACAAGTGGTTTGTTGAGAGGTTTCGGAGGGGGAGAGTTGCGCAGGACATTGTTTGGACCTCAGCCAAGAAGCTCAGTTTTAACTGTACCAACGCTCCTCTGTTTCTCGACCTTGGTTGTCGGCAGGAGCGCATGTCCGCTTTTCCTGTAAGATCCACTTATGATGACCGTGTGTACCAAACCAAGTCAGAATTCATTTTTACATGACCATCTTCCAACCTCTTTGAGCTACACATGATCATTACTATGCCTTTATAAGAGATATATGTAACGATTCTCTGCTCTAATTGGATGGCCTGTATTGCGCTTCATTCAAAAAGCAGTGCAGGCTAGAACACTCTTAGCTACAAAGTGAATGGGCAGGGCTAAGCTGCTGTAGGGGTGAATTGGTGGATAGGTGTAAATCATTATTGTTTTTTGTGACATCACAAAAAGAACGATTTCCAAAGAGGCACTTTTTGCAGCTTATTTTCCATATAATGACCATATGAACTGTGGAGTGAATCGTGTGTTTTTGAAATTTTAATAATGTTTTATAATGTTTAACTTGAGCATTACTTATGCAGTGATAAGCTATTCATGGGAACTTTCAGGCCACTGTGAAAAGCCATAACACAGGAAACACAGGAAACCTGCTGAAATGTCACATCCACACAAATGATTATTGGCAGCATTAGTCAACTTTACCCATGTCAGAGACTTCAAATGACCTGTTAAGGGGATTAGCATGATTACCATTATTCTGGAGCTATTTAGCCACTGTACATCTTAAAAATGACTATTTTTGAGCCTTTTTCAACATTGAATCCTGAAACACATATAAACATTCAGAAATGTGCTCGCTTATTATTTACCTGGTTCTTTGCTGGCAAGACGGAAAGAAACAGGATTGGGATTTTAGCACAGAATTTGCAAATACACAGAATGTTAACTAGCATATCAGCTAATGGTACAAGGACATTAAGGACTTTCTAATAATTTACTTAAAAATAAATTTACTGAATAATTTATTTTTAATCCATAATTTAGTAACAGACTTGAAGATCCATAGTGGCCACATATGTTAAAATCACATGAAAATCACTGAAAATCTAAAAAAAAAAACAATTAGCAAATCTACTTTCTTCCTGTAATCTTGAGAAAATAAGGATGATGCAGCTTCCTGCTGCACATGTGACAATTCCAGATGTTTATGCGATGAATATGTTCAGATAACAGAGCTGAATGAAAGTTGAGGGACAATAAAATGCACATTTGTTGTAACCTTTAATGGACGACTCATGAAAAACTATTTTTGAAGTAAGAGATGGTAAACAGACTCACACATTAATGCAAAAATAAGGTTTGTGGGGTATTTAAAGTATTAAATCTCAAGGTAAAGTGTAGTTATGGGGGGCTGGATCAGCCAATGATATGAGTGTTATTTATCTGAAACATGCATTGAGCTATTGTGAAGGACACTTTACCCTTTTAAATGTCTTTTATCTTTACTTCACACACACACACACACACACATCAGCCATTATGGGCCATGTAAAAAAAGACTTATGAAGTGTTAGAAGAATAAAAAAAACAAAAACCAAGCACAAATGCAGAAAGCGCCGGCCTCATTTCCATTTCATGTTCTTTTTAATGTTCATACAGATTTAATGTCGGACTATTAAACAAGGATTTAAAGGAAATTATGCGAGTGCTGTCAGATACAGTAGATTACATCTTTTCTATAGAGCCTATACCCTAAATTTTTCTTGTTGAGGTCATTTATTCTTCTTGAGGCCAACTTATAACATTTGTGTGGCTTTATGTTCTGAAAATGGTCATAACTGATTTATACACAACTATTTTCCAACCTCTCTTTATCCCTTAGAATTAAACAGGCTATTTTTGTTCATGTGCCTTTAAGACAATATGAGATAAATGAGCTCTGTTCTGCTTGGCTGGTCTGTATTGTGACTCATTCAACAAGCATTCAAAAAGCTAAAACACTCCTTATAACGTCAACAGGAATGGGCGGAGCTAAACTGCTTAAGGCTGAATAGGTGGCTGTGCTGTATGTAAATTATATGGTTCTGGTAACGCTACAGAAACAATGAATTCAAAACAAGGAATTGCAGCTTAGTTTCCATCTATAGACTTTACCGACTGAGGCATGAATGATTTTGGAACTTTAAAAATGTTTACATAGCTCCTGTATTTCTAAAAATTGAGTGACCAAAATTGAAAAAAATATCATTTTCCATGATACAGGCTCTTTAAGTGATATATTAACTACATACATGCTGCGGTCAGTTTCTAGACTCTAGCAATGTGCTCAATAATGCACTTTCTGCTGAAGTAATAATGACGCTACATTAAGATTTACAGTATGGTCATCATGGGTGGAACTCCAAACAGTTAAAAGTAACATGCACACTCACTCACACACACACATACACACACATGCTGAGTATGATTCATGTGTTTCGTGAGTCAGTCCTCCACCTCATGGCCGAGCAGCAGTGGGAGCTCTGCCTGGACATTTGCTTCTCCATGTCTCCAGAATGGACAGGTGTTGGCGTCAGCAGCGTCCAGACTCGTTCCAGCAGCTGTTGCATGCTTTCAAACAAACACACACACACACACACACACACACAAACACACATGCACACACTTACACACTTATCCACACACCTCCCCCAACTGACAGATGTAGTCACACCACCCAGCTAGCTTTATGGAGCCTTGGCTGTTTTGACTTTAAATATTTGCCCAGGAGGGACTGCCCTGTTTGGGCAAGGCAGGAGAAGCTGCATGGCTGGGTGTAGCTGCAGGAAAAGGCAATGGACTAGAGTGGCCAACTGTGACACACAGGCTGCACAAACATCTGAACTCTGAGTGCTGGAAAGGTGTGAAGATGTGTTCAATTCACGCACGTTAACACCTTCTGCTATCAAGACCTGACCCTCTACTCACAGCTGTTATTTTTATCATACAGACTCCTTGTACAGTCATTAGCCTACATTTACCTCCTCAGCTTTTCCAATCATGCTTCCCAAATGAAGGTCAACTTTGTTACCAACAGACTCAACAATTCCACAGCAGAACGTCTGAATTTGGTAGAGTTTCATTTAGTGTGACTGACATAGTGTGGCATTTAATGTGTGGGGAAAAAAGATTTGACCCACCTTGTTAATTTGATTTAGTAGCTTAAAATGAGCAATGTTTTGACTTGCTAGCTTAAAATCATGCCCATTTTTTGACATACAAGCTTAAGATGCCTGACTTTTTTATTATTAGCTTAAAACAACTCTTTTATTTTTAGCTAAAGATTATTTACTTTTTTGGCTTTCTATCTTATAATTAGTGGCTTTTTCAATTCCTAGCTTAAAATTACTTTGTGTCCAGCCTAAAAATTATATTTTTGTTCTTATTAGCTTAAAATATTGATTTTAACTTGATAGTTTAAAGCAGCTGTTTTTACCTGCTAGCTTAAAATCAATACAATTTTTTATTGTTAGTTTAAAATAAATGACTTTTTGACTTGGTAGCTCAAAAAATTAACATTTTTCAATTGAAATTTTAAAATGTTATTTTTTTTACTTGTTTGACTTACTAACTTAAGTTGACTGACTTTTTAAAGGATAGCTTAAAATGACTGATAGTTTGGTTTGCTATCTTAAAATTAACAACTATTTGACTTTTAAGCTTAAAATGACTTTCTTGGCATTCTTGAAAATGATGGTTCTTCAAAGGTTCTTCAGTAAAATGGTTAATCTTAAAATCACTGACTTTTTATTACTACCATAAAATGACAGATTTTTTCACTTGCTAGATTAAAAACAATTTACTTTTTATTTTTAGCTTAAAAAGACTGACTTTTTGCCTTGCTGGATTACAATGACCTTTTTTCACTTGCCATCTTAACAGGCCTTTTTGTGGGTTTGTAAACTTGTACATGGGTTTTTCTTCCAGAGATCTAGACAGTTATGTCCACTGCAGTGGTGCTAGTTGTTCTGGCAGCAATATTTCCTGAACATCAAGCATTTGTCACAAGACCTATTGACAGCCTTCTATGATTCTCTTGATCTCTCAGACATAAACTGTTCATAGTGAAGCAATACATAGATTTTTAATAATACTGCTCGGTTTATTTGATAAAGCTGAGGGTGTTGGAAATTCCAAAGGCGCCCGTGAATAGGAAACTAATCCAGCTGGATTCGGAGGGAGCACTGCGAAAAGCACCTTGTTCTGCCATCTGGGCCCACACACTCCCATTCCATTAAGAAGCCACATTAAGGTGCAGGTAATTGCTGGAGCCAGCCGACAGGAGTGCAACCTGCAATACTTTTGACTGTCCAAAAAATAGAGAGAGAGAGAGAGAGAGAGAGAGAGAGAGAGTGAGAGCGAGAGAAAGAGAGAGAGAGAGAGAGAGAGAGAGAGAGAGAGAGAGAAACTTTCCTTGCACAGCAAATTCATCTTGAAACACTGCTTCTAAGGACTGCCAAACAGATGCCAGTACAATTGCTTCTCTTTTTTCCCTCTCCCCCTGCAATCTAAGTATGGTGCCCATATGGTTGCAGCTGAGGGGAGTGATTGTTGGTATTGTTCACTTTGTCAGCGGTCCTGGCCGATGTGGGAGCAGTAATGATAATGCTGTGTGCAGATGTGTGCTGGATGCAGGCGCTCGTTAGTCGCATGGGGGGACAGGAAAGGCCCTCTTCACTCACACTGGCCGTGCTGCCTGGGGTCACTCGAGCATGCCTGCAGTGTGGGGAAAGGTATGCTAGTGGGGCACAAGGCCCTTTGCTCTCCCTCTATAGCTGATAAGCACCAGTCGTTTAAATCACCACACTAGCTCTGTCCATCGCAAATAAATGTCTGACATGAAATTGTTGCTGATTTTGGGACACTGCTTTACCTGCCACCTGCTTTTACCCCTTCATCCCATTTATATAACTTCACTTTCCTACTATTATCATTATACAGCATATACATTAGTCTCATAGTAGTTACTGAATAATAAGCATAGTGTTATTCTACATTACTTATCACTATAAGTTTATTAAAACAAGAGGAGCAATTCTTACAGTGTCAGCTGATAAATATCTGTTTGTAAGCAGAGAAAGAAAAAAAATCATAATATCAATTGAGAATAGGATAATGCACAGTCTTGTTTTGCATAAAGAAAAAAGAACCCTTTACACTTTATTTACATTTGCACCACATTTTGTCATTTTCAACAAAACATTTGCATGCTTCAATCATTCTTTGCATGGTGAAACGGTTGTTCAGGTTGATGGACAATGTGTTCTATGTGGTTGTATATAGCACCAAAAAGGTCAAGCGTGTAACAGTAAAAGAACTCTTGTGAACACTTTATTTGGATTGGTGCTTTGTAGATGATTAATAAACCCTTAACAGATCATCAATAACGCAACCACTACATGTCAGTGAAGTAGCAGTGGTGAAGAATCTGAATAAACTGAAGTAAATATTTTGTAGATGTTCTGTTAATGCATTACTTACATGAAGTATATGTGTTGTTAATATGTTACTTCCATTACACAAAACTTGACTTTACCAACCTTACCTAACACCTAACCCTCATCCTGGCCCTAATCCTTACCCTAACCATAACCTCAACCCAAATCCTAACCCTGACCATCATAAGTTTTTGACATGTTACTGAGAGACTGTCAAGTGTTCATTTCATCTAAAAAGGACCACTCAAAAAAGTTTCACCGAATCTACAACGTTCTCCATCAATCTGAAGAACCATTTCACCATGCAAGGACCTATTTAAGCATGCAGATAATTCTTTGAGTGTTGAAAAACATCTCTTTTTTTAACAT
Organism: Pygocentrus nattereri; assembly: GCF_015220715.1. Lineage (NCBI taxonomy): Eukaryota > Metazoa > Chordata > Actinopteri > Characiformes > Serrasalmidae > Pygocentrus > Pygocentrus nattereri. The sequence continues at coordinate 31,474,451 of NC_051215.1, read as the reverse complement.
AATTTCATTTGAATAGTATAGCAAGGCCAAAGTAAAAACTCAAAGTTTCTAAGGCCTAATAAACTGAATATTAAGCCTGGGATGAAGAAGTAAAAAAAAGCCCCCTTTCAAATCTCATGACTCTTTCTACTGATGGTGTGTATCTATATTGGAGTTCTCCTCTGCAGTTTAGTCCCACATACAAGGCCTTTACAGGCAGGCTTGCTCTAACTGCAGAGACTGAGTCATGTTTAGAGTCAGCAAGTGGCGTTGTCAGACAGCAGCCCAAAAACAGGCTGCTCAGAATGAATTCAGTCTTCGTGTTCATATGCTCCCACTCATGAGAAGAAAGGCAGATGGAGACCTTTTGGCCCAGCACCCAGAGCCGTACCCTTATAGCAACCGCCACAGCAATGACAACAAAACCGCAGGATGCAGAGAGCAAATCGGGCTAATCAAGCTGCGACTCCTATTTTCTCACTTTTGTTTTTTTTTTTTCATTTTTATTTTAGAGGACGCATCAAAGTTACGGAGCACTGCTATCACATTCATCCTCAATCTCGAAAGCCTCAGGATTGCTCTTCTGTCTCCTGCCAAGGGTGCCGTGCGGCCATGGATAATGCTGCATTGTGAGAGAGAATGTGGTGAGTTGGTTGTGCCAGGTCCCACAGGCTGAGCCCACGTCTCTCTCTCTCTCTTCCTCTCTCACTCTCTAACCCAGTTCAGGTTGTGTGCATTAATCCTGCGAGTAGGCCTCGGGCCACTCCTGCACTGCTGCATTTTGGTGAAGGCGACAGATGGGGCGTGCGCTGCCGGAGCTCGCCGGGAGCTGAGAGGTTGGCATCTTCACGCAGCCACGATTGCACTCACACTTTCGCTGACATTTGCCCACAACCACAAGTAGGTCTTAATATTGTAAGGAGCACCCGGTGCACAGTGGAGATCAGACAGAAGAAGGTGCTTGTTAGAGTCAGCATGCTAAAGCGACAGTTTGTCAAAAAAATCTAATTAACACAATTTTTCCCGTGTTAAATTTAGCCCAAATGCAGTTGGTCAGCCAGAACATCGGTGTCTGAAGTTGGCTTCTTTAGTTTTGCTTCTTCAGCTTACATTAGCCCAACTCACCAGTTATCTTCATGCTAACTGCAGGCCTAAATAATCACACACTCAGATGAGTAGTTTCAAATAGACTAGCTTATGTATTTTTTTCTCTGTGTATGACATTCTGATATCTATATAAAATGACAAAGGTACTGTCTATGTGTCACAGTTAAATATAGCCATTACCAGTAATTGTCGTGACAGATGACAATAATGTTTGATGTCATTCTACAAGCTAATTTTTGCTGAGTGTACTCTAGTTACACTTACTAGTATTGTCATACCAATTAAAGTTAATGGTAACACTGTTATGTAACTGGACATAATCTGTCATCACAGCTCATGACAGAATATGAAAGGTTTCCTAACACATTTATGAATTATTGCTCAATGTTACGTAGTAGAGTTGAAGTAATACTGATACCAGTGTCATACAGTATCAGAAACCACATAAACAAGACTAAGATTACTTAACAAGGCTAACTCAGTACTAAAATATATTTATGGTGTTATGTAACCATGATACAAAAAGTATCTGTATTCTGTCACAGTTACATAAAAAAGACAATAATTCAATTAGACACATTATGAAAACAGGGTGACTACTTGCGGTATTACATTGAACATTTTTCAAATGTGACCTAATTTGCCTTCTGTTTGATTTTTGCAAGTTGCACAGGTGACACGAACTCAGTTCACCAATCTCTGTTGCCTGAGGTGTTGGCATAGCAACGGCCAAGCGCACCAGAGGGTTGGGTCTCGGCAACTTGTAACAGACATCAAAAGATTTGTCCTCTGCTTTGTCATGAATGGTACAACATCTCTAAAAGCAGCTTGGACTGGGCTACAGATATCCAGCATCTGAATGAGAGGGTGAAATTCTACACGCTGCTTTCCAAAATGAAAAGCAGCCTACCCAGTGGCACCCTTTGCCTTTTCTGTAAGGAGCTAAGGACATCTTTGTCACTAGAAGACATTCTCCGTTTTATTTTCATGGTCCAAACATGACAAAACCAAAAAAAGAAGTTGCGTCCAGTGTGCAGTTTTAGCAGACACAATTATATAAATTCTATGTATTTTCTATCACTTTTATTATTATTTTTTTAATCGCTGTAAACCCTTACGTGGTTCAGTCCAGGATCCGGGTTTCTGCTCCTCACTCCAACTAAAGAATGCCTGTGTGAACTGTTTTCCATGCCATCGCTGAGTTACAGACATTAGAGTGCAATACGCCTGGTCTAATGAATAAAAAAATTGTATGATTTCAAAAGCATAATAAGACGTTTTGGTCTCATGTTACCATGTCTGAGTGATATTTCTGTCCATTTATATCCGTTAGGCGAGGCTTGGCACGGCTGCGCTGTGCATCTGCAGTGTATCGAGCTTTGCTCTGCTGCTCCAGCAGTGTGTGATGAGCGTGTGGTTCCTGCTGAGTCACACGTTTGTGGTAGGCAGGTGTGGGACCTCCATGGAGATGGATCTAGCAGACAGTATTACAGAACACCAGACAGAACAAGGCCTCACCTTTTCCCAACACTCATTCAATTCCTCAAACACAAACACTGAGCACTGGGGGGTCCTTATACAGGAGCAGCAGAGTGTGTGTGTGTGTCAGGCTGTGTCAGTACGTCAGACTCTGGCCGACAGTGCTGAGAATGACTGAAGGGAAACACAGGCCTCAGAGGACGAAGCTGGAGAACACTTGAGCCGCCCAGACATCTTACATCGAGAGCAATTCAACTCAACAGGCCACATTTTAGCATCACAAAACAACCTGCATCATATTAATAATAAGCACCACCTCACATCGGTGCTGTTTGGCCCTCTCTCCGTTTTCTGCGTAGTTTACGCACTTTCATTTCTGACCAACCAAATTTAGTGTGGTGCGCAAAGCATTAACTATGTTTTAATCTCTTTATGCCACCTCCTAGTGGCCATATCATCGGCAGTTCTGGTATTTTTTAATTAATATGATATTTGAATAATACATTATTCCCCATAATTCTTTAGTCAGATTAATGAGTACACTGTTGACTCTGCATTGAGCTGCTAGGGAGCAATGGGGAGCGAAAGGGGAGGAGTGAAAACCCCCTGCTGTGAAAACAATGCACACCTCTCAATAAAGACAGCTGTGCTGAGATAAACAGACAGTACAACTGCAGTTTCTTCATATCAAATGATTGTGTATGACTGCCATAATAAACTCAAACACAATAAACCGCTTTTATTTTAGGTAGTTTGACCAGAGGAGGATGGGCCCCCCCTGGTGAGCCTGGTTCCTCCCAAGGTTTCTTCCTCAGTTCTGAGGGAGTTTTTCCTTGCCACTGTTGCCCCTGGCTTGCCCACCAGGGGGTTTCTGTACATTCTTACAGTCCTGTTGAAACTTTTTTCAACAAATTCTGTAAAGCTGCTTTGTGACAACATCTGTTGTAAAAAGCGCTATACAAATAAATTTGATTTGATTTGATTTTATAATTATTGACTTGTGTGCAAATCTACGAAGATGGAAATCCTGCAAGCTCACTTCCAATTTTGTAAATCATTAAGATTTCCATCAAAATACATTCCATCAACATTATAGGAGACAACAAATGCTTAGTTCAACTGAGAGACCTCCTCCAAAAACTGCATTTTATGCTTACTGTGAAAAGGGGATGAACTATTTGAATCATTTTAATAGTTGGACCTTTACAGTACTTACAGTACAGTACAGACAAAAAAGCTTAAGATTAGAGTCAAACGAGTCTGGCTTCGATTGATGTTTTCACAAATATAACATATCTGCACTATTATGCAATTAACAAAATACGGTCAGAAATAAGAAAAACATACTAGATAAAATATATAATTCTAATAATAATAAGCATTAACAGATTTGGCAACTGATAAACAAAAAATTCAGTGTAGAATGTGCTGCAAATAAGAGCCTCTTAAACATCTGCTCCACTACTAGAAGTCCACACTTTCTACTTAACAACTGTAGGATTATTCAGTGTTCAGATGGATGTATTTACACTAAAGGAAATTGAAGACAAGTGCAAAACATTCCATTTTATGTCAAAGTGAAGGCATTAACTGTGAAAGATCTGTTAGGTAGTTTATCTGCCCTGCTAACCAGCCAATAGTCACTTTAACTTTGCACTCTAATAGCTGCATTCAATGAAGAAAACAGACAACAAAATCGTTAATAGCAATTACTCCTATGGCAGTTAATCACCAGCTGAAATTGAGTTTTTGAACTTCAGTCAATTAAAACACAAACGCTAAATGTTTGATCCACTGTCAGAGAAGACTTTTTTACTATAAACAAGTAGGTAAACTGATATCTATAAATAATACATTAACAGAACAATAACATTACATCCTCAGTCATCTGTTAGAATGTTCTATGTGAAGCTCAATGACATCATTTAATGCCTCCAGGTTACTTACACTACTAAAAGTAAATAAATAAACTATGTTTTTACTTATAAAAAGGAATTTAAACTATCTGCCTTACAATTTAGATTTTACTGAACTTCAAATAATAGGACATGAGCCGCAGGTTATTGCTGTTTGTTTACTATTAGTTTTATGAACTAATTTCTAAGGCAGCTAGGTTACTCATTTGGTGTACAATGAACTTAAGTAAAAACAGTAAACCATTTGTACAGTGTGTAAACTCTCTGTACTTACCGTCCTTCTATTTATAAATTTATAAGTAAAGACTTTCATGCTTTAACTTGTAAGACATTTTCAAGGATTATTTTAAGTTTCTCTATTTTGATTTAAAACTCTGGACATTTTTCTTCGAATGCATCTAAACACAAGTCAAACAGCAGCATAATTAGAGAAAGACAGCCAACATGGGCCGTATGGAGGGGTTTTCCCTTTGAGGGGTGTTCATCTGTATACAGGCCCTCAGATCACTTCAATGATTTGGAAACTATAGGTTCTTTCAGAACACACCCTATGAACCACAGGAAAACAATGCAGTACAACAACGGAGTAAAAAAAAAAAAACACGTTTACAGAACGTACATTTTTTGCATAATCAGCTCTCGTGGGAGTTGGTAAGTGGGTGACACAGTGACACCAGCTGTGCAGTGAACAAGTACACAGCTGTTTGCAGAACAATGATACAGAGAAGGTGAGAACAACTGGCAGGACAGCACTGTTACAGGGTGACTTATAAACACAAAACAGCAATAAACAGACCAAGATGGAGGGCTATTGTGACTCAAAAGCCAGTCTTGTCCTGCAGGCAAACTGAGGGAAACTGCTCCAAATGTCTACTCTATATTGATAAATGAAATGTGTACTACCGCTGCAGGGATACATTCTAAGGATGTGCTGGGATGGATCGTCAGTGATGATTGCTGAGGTCATCAAGTGTTTCAGCTCTTTCGAAACCAGACGCCCTCACTCAGGTGACCCAGACAGTAACTGTAATGTAGTCATTGAAATATCCGATGGGTAAAGTATGTTTAGTTGAAGTGAAAATAAGTTATTCCCTCCTCTGTAGTGAACAATCTTAATCATGGCATTTAATATTCATTTTGTTGCACAATTTCTATTTATTTGCCTGAGCTTAACAATAAAAAAATTATCAGAATACACAACATATAAAACATGGCATAATTTTTGCACAGACCACATTTAATACCCCCCCATGCTAAATTAAGCAAATAAACATATTAACTGCGTAGATGACTGTTCTCTGGAGAGGGTGTGTAGTAATTCCCACTATCATATCATTTGACCAGGGCTGCCCAAACCTTTGTGTACGACATATATATATATATATATATATATATATAATGTATTCCATCAGAAAAAGACTTGTGTTTCTAAAAGAGTTCTTATTCCAAGCAATTTTGGAGCATTTCTATTGGTCCATACATCATGAAACTTTAGGGCAACGTAAAGGGCAGCTGCTCGTTTTAATTAACGTCAAAAAACGAAAATCAACAAAAATGGAGATATAAGGTTTGCTCTGACTGCAAGCGTATACTAGAATACATAACACGAACATAGTTCTGTCTTTGGGTTTTTAGTGACTTTTGGCAATGACTGTGTTCATATCATATATTTTATTCATGTGGAGTTGATGTGCACATTTGAGTCAGTCAAATTCAGTGTATCTTCAATCTCCCTTAACAGGTATCAGACATACATGAGTCGTCCCAGCCTGAACCCGTTAAGGTCATCAGAGCAGGGAAAAGTGCTGACTCGTCACTGTCTGCATCCTGCCAAGATCCCCCCTCCATACTCCCCCCCTCCATATCAACATCCCACGCCCTGATGCCCACTTATCTGCAACAGACAGAAACGCAACCAACAGCTGGTGCACAGAGAGGCCTACTGAGCATGTGCTACAGTGAATTGTGAATTTAAACTAATTATACTCACTGAAATGGACATCATACAGAGGCTTTAGTCAGCCTAATGCTCTTCACATATACAGACACACATGCATAACTCAGATCACCCTTCATTTATTTCACATTAAAATATCATAATGGAAATCATTTTTTTCAGCTTCAGGAAAAACAAAAAGAGAAAACACTTATAATAGAAATGTACACAGAAGCCTCAACAACTAAATATAATATCAAAAACATCACTCTTTGCCTTTATTAGATGTTTTAAAGAAAGCTGTAGGGATATTTTTCCACACCTTCAAAGTTCAGTCTTAGAATTTGGGTGCTTTTTCTGCCTCTCATGATCCATGTAATCCCAGGCACATTAAGTGATGTTGAGGTCTGTGTGCATACTTTTGGCAATAGTTGGGGTGGTGTCACATTTATTAATGTGGAAATGATGCACACATTTGTATTGAAAGTACATTCAATGCATCACTTTGGATACTATGTCCTTCATAACAACTGACCAAAACGTTCATCTATTTCTGTAGGCATCATAAAAGCTACATTTGCCAGCGTCATTTCGAGTTGGCATAACGTTTGTGTCAGGAAACACAGATTTGCAGAAATGACATAGCAATGACATGGACAACTGACTCTGTAGCTCATGCACACACAATGCTGTTGATGTGCCATTATACAGCATCATGTAGCGTTATTACAGCATTATGTGACTGTGACGTACACTGAGAAAGTCAGTGGTCATAAAGATTTTGTGTTATTTCACTTAAGAAAAAAAGACACCTGATGTGCTATATCAACTTGACATTAAGAAAGTGACAAAACTAGCCTTTTTGACAGATGATGCCTACTGCATACAGCCTCTATGTTTAAATAGTTTATGTCAGCTCTCATGAGGAGCTTAAGTAGGACACATGTAGTCTTATGAACACTAAAGTGTTACCAAAACACCACCAAAAGTTTGAAAAGTAAGGCATGGGAACAAGATAACTAAGCCTTGACCACAGCTTAATAAAGCACAATCTTGTTCTCATGCCTTACTAAGTCGGGCACACGGGCACACATTAGGATCTCGTTCGCACATGTTAATACGGTGTGGCCACACATTATTTTTATTTATATGGGGTGTTACCAGGAGGGCTCCATAGTAAAGCACATATCCTGAGTACGTAATAATTTTAATGCAGTGTTGTTTGTGAAGTGATTTTGCTCGAGTATTTAACTTTATTTCTCTCACTGAAAAGCAGTAGTGTTTTATCTCAGCTCCTGAGAGCTCCACGCACTTTCTGAGCACTTCTGCGTGAGACAGAGATGAAGGGGGCGGGGGGACCTTGGCCTGCACCTCTCTCAGACACCCCCCACCACCACCACACACAGACATTAGAGTTGGAGATTGCATCTTCTTTTGTTAGAGGACGCAAGCTGGATGGTGTGCCCCTCCTCATTTGAAAAAAGAAAAAAAAAATTCCCTCCCATGCTCCCGTCTCGCCCCCCCCCACAGCCAGCAGCACCACTGCATTGTCTGGGAGGCCACGGCAGGCCGCTTGTTGCTTTGCCTTCTGGCTGTGCGCGCTGGGCACTCCACAATGGCTGCCTTTTAAACCCAACAGACTCTCCAAAGAAAAGAGAACGTCTTCCATACCTTTTTCTCTGCCCTTGTACTTTCTTTTCCACTCTCTCTCTCTTTCGCTCTGGACTTAACAATCCTTTCCGTGCCTTCAATTTCTTTTCAGCTTTAACCGCTGGCCTTTCTCCTTCTTGCAACTCACTTCAGCGCACTAACTCTTTCACATTTCATTATATACAATTATATAGTGTCATCAGCTCTCACACACTAAAGCCAGCACATATACATTTTTATATACCCTCTTCACATCTCTATAAATGCTGTAGAACTTCTAAGCAGATAAGCGAAAGAAAGAAGGAAAGAAAGAGCTACAGCGTTCTTCGGTTATTTGTGTCAGCAGAGTCAGTCATACCTTGGTGTAACGGCCTGCCGTGACCATGTGCAGCAGCCTGGCACGCAACTCCCGCAAACTCCAGGCCCAAGCTGGTCCCACACTTAACATGTTGAGCCCACTACCCTTCGGCACAGCCAAATGTTTCTGCAGCTGCCCTTTTGTCCCCGCTCCTTGAGTAAACAAAGGACAGATACAAATTAATGACCTAAATTCATAGCGCGCAAGAGAGAGAGCGCGAGAGAAAGACAGAGCGAGAGTGTGAAGAGAAAGAGACAAGATGTCCCAACTGCACGTAAACTGTCCCCTCTTACCAGATGTTAAGGATTCGCATTCAAACATTTAAATTCAACGTTTTTTTTGACAAGCTTGCCAAATTACCAGGACACAATGGTGTTTATTTATTTACTTTTGGCAGAATTTTTTCTGAAAATGCGCATTATTTTGAGGGCATGTATCATTTTGACTTTGAAAATTAACGCAGCATTGGATGGGAAAATAGAAGGTGATACAATCAGTTCTTTCCAAACTGCACTTATGGAAAATAACTGGAAATAAATGGGGTAAATGACCACTAAATGATGGTCCTCTTGGTCAACCTGTGTTTTTTATTTCCTGCAAAATGCCCATCACATTCAATAAAAAAGCTGATCTAATAAGTAAACAAAGCCACTTATTAAACCTTGTTATCTTAAAATAACATGCATATTTCAATGCTGTATTGTTTGAAAGTGTAATTAAGGGAATCATGTGAAGTAACAGTGGCAGCACAAACAAACTCTGCCGGGAAGGGGACTGAAGGCAAAGCGTTTAAAAAACTGAGGATAATATTCATCTGACTGGAAGGAGGTGGTGGGGCGTCTGGGTGCGTGGGGGAGGTGGGGGGCTTACAGCACAGGGCCATCTGTGGCCGAAGCCTGTTGAGTAACGCTCGCTGACTTAAAAAGTGGTCAGTCTTTTGAGCATCTGCAAGGCCAGGTTTATCGAGCAGCCAGACAATAGATAAACCTGATTTATTTTGCAGGAAAAATGTACTTCAGGAGCCTTGGCAGCACACTCTGAGCACATATGTATGTGTGTATGCATGTGTGCACCTATGAGGGGGTAGGGGGAGGGGTTAGTCTTCATCAAGCTGCTGAACATTTTCCCAGGTCCAACCCACGGCTTTGCTGAAACACCATCCTGATATTAAAGCAGCAAATACACACAGGCCATGCACACACACGCACACACACTCGCACACATCCGGACAGTACCCAATCCACAGACCTCACGCACTGGAAAACATGTTCCCACCCACGCAAAATCTACAGTAAATAAGATTATTCAACTGAAGGCAAAAAAAAAGAAAGAAAAACCACTCTGCCTCGACAGCCTATAAATCGTGACTATCTCCAGCAGTTCCAAAGTTCATCAGCACTGAGAAAGAGAGGGAGAGAAAGAGAGAAAAATGGCACTTCTCAGGAATGAAGGTACTTATAATTTATTGCAGTTTGCACACAATTTAAAAATTTCACCAACAGCACACCAAAAAGTACAAAACTAAACAGCCTCATAATTTACTTCCCTTGAGAAAATGAAACATACTATGATTGTCAAAGCTAAATGCCTAAATCCATAAAAAGAACAATGTCAACATACCAAAAAATCTCAAAAGGGAAGCAAATACATGTGAAGTCAATCTGCTTCTTTTTCAAAAAGCGATTGTCCTTTTTCTTCTTTTTTTTTTTCTCTCAACAGATAGATATCGTTCGCTCTATTCTCTCTCGTCTCCTACGCACTATATTTTGTCGTTGTTCTTCTTCACGCTGGGCGTTTCCAAGTTTCAAGTAAACTAAAGGTTTGTCTATTTTATGGACATGCTTCATACGTCATTTCACAGCTTCATTGCTATTGAACAGAAGTGAAATAAAATACATCCAGTAAACTCGCCAGTTCCAGTTCTCCCCCTCTGAGCATCGATAGGCTGTTAACAGTAGTTTAAGGCGGTCAAGTACAATAGTAGAAGCCAGCAAATAAAAACAAACAACAAAAAAAACAAACAAAAAAGAAAGAAAAAATGTCTCAGAAAAACAAAACCCCACAGTTGATATTTTTTTTCTTTCACATTTTAGAGTGCAAAAGGTAAAAGTACCACTGTGCAAAAACGCCACGAGGAGCGTGCGCTGTTGGAAAGCTCAACCCTTTTCACTAGCTGTTGCACCAAGTCTATGCTGGGGAAGCTCAAGCCCCTGAGGACCAGAGAGGCACGCGAGCCCTCCCTCCCTCCCTCCCTCCCTCCTCTTTTCTCCTCCCCTCCCCACCTCCCTCCTGCCCACCGTCAGTTTGGAGCTCCGATGCCTCCTCACTCTGCAGTAGGCCCAGCGCTTCAGCACTGCGCTCAGCTCCATGACAACAGCGCTTTTCCAAATTTAGGTTTTCATTTGTGTTTGTTTTTTTTTCTGTTTTTGCCTTTTTCTAAATAATCTGACAAAAATGACTAGGTGAGCTTTTTCTTCAACTTTTTTCACCTTCGTTAAAAAAAATATGAAAACTGGATGTTAATTTATACAAAGCAAAGATTTTAAAAGAATTAAACGAAATCTGCATTTTCAAATCACATACACAATGTTGGAACAAAAAAGTCTTTCTACAGCACTGTAACCATTTTATTTTTCAATAATCCTAGAATTTATAGATCGTGTATTAAAGTAATAATGTCAATTAATTAAGAGTTAAAATTATAAAGGCATCTTTTCAGCATTAATCTAATTTTGTTAAGCTTTTAAAGGTGCAACCACACATGCCAAACATTTTCTCCTGTCAAAGAGGAAGGATTATGCTTCGAGTACAAAAACATATTCACACGCACGCACGCACACGCACACACACACACACACACGCACACACACACACACAGACACACACAGATTGGAGCTTTATGCTGTTTACCAACTCTTCAGCTTCTGCCACACACAGTAGATCTGATGAGCCCATCTTTACAGGAGCCGACACGTTATCACAGCAAACTGAATCTTCATGGCCACAGAATTCGAAGCAAGTGCCAATTGAGCAGATAAATAAATAAATTACAAACAAAAAAAAGCTGACACTTTTCAAATGCTAGATGCGAGTAAACAGGATACTGAGACAGCAGTTGGAGACCAGCAGCGTGTGAGGAGGTGCTAAGCAGGAACTACACTAGCTTTGGAAGGATGTGCAGAGAGGTTAAAGCCTCTGCTGACACCCTGCCCCATATCAAACTCCTGCGTTCTACTACGAGCCTGCCGCTAGATCCCTTGGGCACAGACACACTGCAACCTAACATCAGTGCATTTACGCCATCTTCACAGCCCAGCAGAACGTCTTAATAGGAGTCACCATGGACTCTCTAGTGAGAGGAGAAAAACAAACAAAAAAAACTACTGAGGAATCAAATGAGTTAATTAAAAATACACTCTCCAATGCAAAACAACAACAAAAATAAGAGTAAGTTAAATAAAATTCATGCAATTTCTACAGCTGTAATATTAAAGTATATATATATATTTTTTTTAAACAGACAGGTGCCCTGACTGTAATGAATCGGTCAATTACAGTGTACAGTAATACAGCAATTCACATCTTCTTAAATATACATGTTGGACGTCATGCAAAAAACAGATCCCATTTCAAAAAAAAAAAAAAAAAAAAAAAAAAAAAAAAAAAAAAACCAAAAAAACACAAACAAAAACTACAGAAATGTCTAGAAATGCACCAAACGTAAACCCAATCTCAGTAGAAAACAAGTGTTGAGCGTCTGCAACTAAATTTAAGATGAAAGAATCATCAGTTCCATCATCAAACAATACAAAAATGTGTAAATTGATATGAAAAAGGAGGCTGTACATTGCATGAGTGCCTGTTTTGTCTTCTATCAGTCAAGTTTCCCATCACAAGTCAAAAAATAAATGTACAAGAGCCTAAATAACACAAGCTTGGAGCTTTTTGAGCAAACATCCTCGCAGGATTCAAAGGACTAACTTGTTAACACGCCGTGTCTGTGTGCGGCCACACTCACACACCAGGTATGATATTTGCAAAATAAAGGTATAGTAGTGCACGATATATACACATACTCATAAATGAGCCTTATGTGTACAGGTAAATATAGGATCGTAGTACCCGTTTAGTGTATCAGTTTTGAACTTCCTCAGTGTATTACCTGAAATCTTCATATGGTTTTTTTTTATGGCATGGATGTTCAATGAAATCCAGGAGTGTATAGAAGTGTATGTATATACACTGTTAAATTCAGATTCACACATTTTGTGTCAGAGGCGACAGCCATAGCCAGCACCCATGTTTTATAAAAACGTAAAGAAAAAAAAAAACGAATAAAAAAAACCCACGACTAAATAAACCAGAAAATAAAAATCAGTAGTAACATTTTTTTTCATGTGCTAGTAAAGTGCAATTTAACAAGATAAGCAATGTACATAGAAGAAACATGACTGATGCAGACCTTCCCCACCATCTACCTATCCACCTCTTTCCTTACCTCTCTGCCCTACAATGTCGCTCTCTTTCTCTTTTTCTCTCCCTCTCTTTCTTAACTTAAAAAGCAGTTTGAAAAGGGTTGTCATTTTAGCTTTCATTTCCACAGTTCTTGAGAACTATCCTCCAGCGCCCAGTCTCTGACAGTGGGCAGGTTCAGCGTCTCACTCTTGACAGAGAGAGAGTTGACCAGTTCGCAGTGGAACTTCCGGATGTGCCGGTAAAGGTCCCCCGACTGCGTGAAGCGTCGCTCACACCACTTGCAGGCGTGTGGCTTCTCACGCGTGTGCACCACGGCATGCCGGCTCAGGTTGTGTGAGTACTGGAAGCTCTTACCGCACGTGGTGCACGTGTAGGGCTTCTCGCCCGAGTGGGTCCGCTCATGCCGCTTCAGCGTGTACATGCAGGAGAAGGTCTTGCCGCAGATGCTGCAGGTGGGCACGTTGACGTCGCCCGCCGGCTTGGAGCGCACACCCTCCTGCTCGCGGAAGTGCGTGCTGAGGTGGATCTGCAGGATGTGTGGGCTGGGGAAGACTTTGTTGCATAAGGGACACATGAAGATCTGAGCGTGTGGTGCACCCAACATGCTGGACACGTAGGGCAGCAGCGAGCTCTCCACACTTGCCGCTTCCTGCCCGCGGTCGCCTTCGCCGCCCAACGCCTCACTGTCGTCCTCAGCTGACTTGCTGTCCCGCTCCAGCTCGCCGGCCAGAGAGGCTTCGCGCAGGGCCGAGAGGTGCGCCTCCAGCCCCAGCCGCCGCTGCTGGACCGTGTGAACGCTGTGGGTACCGTTGGTGCTGGCGGGTTCCTTCAGGCCGCTGTGCTCCATCTCGTAATCGCCGCTCGCCAACTCATCATCATCCGAGCCTACATCCTTCTCCACCTTCACTTGCACCAGGGTGCTCTGCAGGCTGTCTGGGGTCACCGGGCCACAGAAGTAAGGGTTCCCGCCAGCCACGGCATCCCCAGGGGGGCCACTCAGGCCCGACTTCACCGACAGGTCCAGCACGCAGTCAGCGTCAGCCGACACCCTGCGGGAGGGCACGGAGCGGCGGGACAGAGAGCCCGTGGAGCTGCTGGGGCTGCCGGCGGGGGACTTGCCGGCATCGGGTCCACGTGGCTCCGCCTCCCTGGGGCTGGTGGCCGGAGAAGCAGTGCGCTCAGACGCCAGGCGCATCCACATGCTGCCCGGCTCTTGCAGGCAGTCCCTCTTGCCCTCCAGTTCCTCATCATCACTGTGCAGCAGGTCAGCAGTGGCCGGCCGGCCTGTGCTGCCGCCCTCCGAAAAGCTCTCCACCTTGTCCGAGCAGCTGGACGCATCCTCCTCTCGCTTGGTGCTGTCAGCCTCAGCCGTGGCCTTCTGCTTCAGCTTCTTCTTGCACACCTTGACGATGTCATACATATGGAGGTAGCTGGCGGCAGCCAGCACATCCTCCACGGGCAGAGATTTGAACTGGAGCTTCCCCTCATACATGAACTCGAGCAGAAGAGCGAAGGCCGGGGCAGTGACAATGTCACTGTTCAGATGAACAATGTCCCTTTTGTCCAGCTGGTCCTTGTAAAAGAGATGGAAGTACATGCTGCATGAAGCCAGCACCGCACGATGGGCTCGGAACTGGGCATCGCCAACCAGAACAGTGGAGTCACAAAGGAATCCCTGATGCCTCTGCTCGCTCAGACACTGTAGCAAATGTCTGCTGTGGTCTGGAAACTCCATGTTGTCTTCATAACCTGAAACAGACCGCAGATGTTAGAGAGGCCCGGCAGAACAACAATTGTTTTGTTTGCAGCCCTGTATGGAACTTCTCTTTTCCCACCAGTTCAGTCCTGCTCTCTCTCTCTCCCGCTCGCTCACTCTCTCCCCCAATGCACACAGACACACACTCACTGGCTCTCACACACTAATTCTCTCTCCCTCCCCTCCCTCCCTCCCTCCATCCCTGTGGGAACACTAAAAAAATGTTCACCACAGAGCCGACATAAAAGGATTACAAAGATTCAAGTTCAAACAAATAAAGTCACAATATCTGCTACCCCGAATTTTCTTTGCAATCCTCTGTCTGCTAAGTGTATCCAGCTGTGTGTGCTTCATATTTAGTTTCATTAGTTAGGCTTTACATATTTTACCTTCAAGTACAACTTTAAATGGATTAAGCTGAAAAACTGTCTCAACAAATAAAAAAAAGAAAAAAGAAAATTAATTCAAGATCTATGCTGATGTGCTGGGCTTGATGGCGTGCTGATAAAAGCTGAAGTCCCAATGCCACAGATGCCTGCACGCAAGTCACTTCCCTCTTTGTGCTCCTGGAGCAGTTATTTTTAATAACCCACTTTGGCCAGGACGGTGCGTTTAGGTAACAGGCTTACAGGTACACAAACAGCTCAACAGCACAGTCACACTGCAGCGGCACTCCTAAGAATCCTAAGTACCGTGATCTTTAAGGTTATGACAAGCAAGGTAGCAGAACATCAGCGCAACTTTGAGAAAAACAGAAGACGACCAGCCGCAAAGCCACACAGTTTAACTCAAAAACCTGTGAAAGATCAGCATAATGATGCTACAACTAATTAAAAATAGCAAGTAATTCAAAGAAGAATATAAAGAAAAATGTTAAATCACACCTGTTACCCGTGGAGACAGCTCCCGTCTCAAAAAATGCATGGGCACCATGTTCAACCAGCGCACTTAAATGAACTCATTTGAATCTTCATTTAAATCTGATTGGGATACCAAGCCAAACCCCCCCTTAAACAGTGCTCAGACCTTCGTTAATGAGGGGCTTACGGGGAGGGGGCAGACGTGGGACAACCAACCCCTAGCCAACCCCTCCTTCTTTTCTCTCCCCTCCCCAAATCTTTCGAGAAATGGAACATCCTCCCCAAAGAGGCAGCCCACAGCAGATTTACAATACAATCACTTTAAGTGCCCTGTAGTCTACATCAATCCTAATCCTTAAGATGGCTAAAAATAAAGATTGCAGGAACGTCGCAAGGTAGCAGCGATCAAATTAGGAGGCTCGGAGGACAGAGAGGGACAGAGAAGGAGGCTTATGAACATCTGATCCAGCTGACTGAGGCCATATGGCAGCTGCTGCCCAGATAAAGAGATTAAGACTAGGAGGAGTGCGATTACAGCTGTCTAGCCAATTCAGGCAGCTCAAATCTGCAAGTTCTAAATTAGTCACTACCAACAGAAAAAAAAGAGTTAAACTCACCAAGGGACAATTTAGTCATTTCACAACTTATCCAAGCAAATGATTTTTTTTTTTTACTTTTTAAAATGCATTTTGACACAGAGCACTGTATCACAGGTGAGAATTTAACCAAATGGAAAATATTCCCTATTTTAAAAACAAGTACTAAAAAAAAGTTTTTTCGTCCACTAAATTCCACAGAAATCAGCGCAAACAATGGCACAACTGTTACAGCTTGGCTACTGTTCACCATTCCCAGCAAAGCGAGTGAAACCAAAACCAACAAACAAACAGCTTAATGAAAAGCTCGCCTGGTAACCTCGTACTCACAACAAGAAGTGTCACTCGTCCTCAACCCGGTTACGCTACCCCGGCTTCACGTTCCACTCCTCTCAATTGATAACAGCCACAAAAGTGAAAA
The DNA here is from genome assembly GCF_015220715.1 of Pygocentrus nattereri. NCBI lineage: Eukaryota > Metazoa > Chordata > Actinopteri > Characiformes > Serrasalmidae > Pygocentrus > Pygocentrus nattereri. Next base: position 31,457,917 of record NC_051215.1, on the reverse strand, counting down.
AAGGACTTAACTAAAGCCTAAAAGGCTCCCTATTCAGAGCACATGGCTGTTGCCCGAACACCCCCCCCCCCCCCCTCAAAGAGTATAGTACCTGCGGTACGCATCAACTTGATTAAGTCCACTGTTGTGGTAGCGTCTGCTGCTGTAGTTCCCTTTGCAGAATCAATGAAGGAGTAGTAGGAGGAAGAGCAAGACAGAGACAGAGAGAGAGGGAGGAAAGGAAAAAAAAAAATCAAACTGCGAGGGACAGATGCAAAGTGGAGGAGATGTTGGAGGGGAATGCGATGCCTCCTCCTGCACACAGATCCGCACACACACTAACTCCCAGTCTGTGCGGTAGAAGAAAAGACTGGGGGATGGCAGCCTGTCAGCTGCTCTGACATCATGTTCAGATGGAAATGCTACCTCCAGCTGTGCTCCTTTTAGTGCCATATGCTACTCCTCTACACTCTTGCCACCAGCCTCTCCTTTATACAACTTTGTTTCTCTTTCTCTCGCTTTAAAAAAAAAGGGGGGTAGTAAGGAACTGTTGAGAGGTGATTCTGTAGAAACCTGGCCAACTCTGCCCCCCCCTTCTTTACTTGTAATCTCCCAGCAAAGGAGAACTTTAGAAAATAGGTCTGTGTGAAAGCCGACACTTTTTTCTAACCTAGTTTCCTGCACAGAGAATTTAAATACCCTCAAGTTTTTTTCCTCTCTTTCTCTCTAGCTGCTCTCCTTCCAGTAACCATAAACAAAGGCCAGCACAGCGCATTTGCAACTGACAGATCCACGCAGCTGATATTGTTTTCGACTTCTTTATGGTTCACTGGCCACACCATTACTGTCATTCATTTTACTAACCCTTTGGACCACTGAAGGGGGGGGGGGGGACTAAAATAATGGACAATGGGGACAATCCTATAGACATCACGAGTAGGGCTTAAACAAAAAACACTTTGTTCCTTAAATGGTACTACTTAAGACTTAGCCCTGGTTATTTCTTTGTTATTAGTTTCACCTATGTCTACTATATCCTTCCTCAAACCATACAAGCAAAACGGTCTTTCTCTACTATCATACTACTCAAAGTGAGAAGAAAACGCTCAGCTACAAATTAGAAACATCTTTTGGCGTAGCGTTAGACTGCAAGCTTCCACATTTCACACATTTCTTGACACTGTTTGACACTAACCTCGTTTGCTGGCCGTTAAAAATAATCAGTAGCTAGTTATAGCATCTGTCCAGTCTAGAGGAAACGAATTAGGAGCATAAATATCAACTTCAGACGCAAACTCACCAATTTCAGAACTGAAAAAGCCTACTGCACTCTAATAAAGTACATTATCAATGATAGTAAAACAGGAAGAGCATTTTTCCCCAATACAGCTGGCGAGTGTAACCCAAGAGCCACGAAACACCCCACAGCTGCCTCATTCACACTTCAACAGCCTGCCCAAGTGAAACTTGTGTACACATCAAGCTTGTGCCCCACGAAGCCGAAGCTACGACCAGTGCTAAGTTAACCTAGCTACTTTTACTTCTCCCTGAAGTTAAAAAGACACAATTCAGCAGCAGTAAGTACCCTGAAGCAGCGAAAATTCAGAACTGTGTGGTTAGAGCAGCCCGAGAGTCGCTTATGTACTTATAGGCGAGAAACGGCGGCTGGGCTCTTCACTCCTACACAGCCTTCAGCGGTGTGGAGCAACACAGCCCAGCACAGCAGTGCCGAGCGTCTGTGTTTGTTTCTGCTGCTGACCCCGCGCAGAGGAAAGCTAGCTAGTGGCTAACAAAAAAAGTCACCGATCTACCTGCAGGGTTTCATTTCTGTAGCAGCAGGCCCCGTTTCAACGGTCAGTCGCGCGACGCAACGGTCGGTCTCGAGCAAGTGTTGTAGTTACGTGTGAAGTCAACAGCCGTTAAAAAGAAAAAAACAAAACAAAACGGCTCGTTACTTTTCCCACCACACCGATCCAGCCCCAGCTCAGCTCAGCTCAGCCCCCTAAACATCTCCTTAAAGAGCACCTCGCATTAAAGCCCACTTACAGACAACGAGGTCCAGCTCCTTCCCCGCTTCCTCGGTCAAATCTTCTCGAAAACAAAAAAAACAAACAAACTGCGTTGACTTTCAACGGCTCTCCATAACAGCCCGCCGTGGCAGAGAGACGCAGCGGCGGAGAGGGAGAGAGAGAGAGAGAGAGGGAGCGAGAGAGAGAGAGAGAAGAGCTGCGGCGGCAGCCAGATGTTTCCGAGCTGTTGCTACTCAACTCTCCAGCGAAGAGGAAGCGGTTGAGTGGCAGCGCGAAAGCCAATGGAAGAGGCGCTAAGGGCGGCGGAGGCAAATTGGAAGCAGCCGCTGAGGGGGAGAGAGGGAGGGATGAGTCTGCTCGGCGTAGGTTGACACCAGGCAACAGTGAGAAAGCAGAAAAAAAACAGAAAGGGCCGAACGGACTGGTTCCTAGAACAGACTGGCGCAGAGCACGGAGAGGGGGACCGCGCACTGATACCTGGGTACTGTAGTCAAAGCAGTGCCGAGAACAAGAACAAGAGCAGGTGCAGCGGCCAAGTTTACACTGATCCTGAAGAGCTGACTGGATGTGGGAGGGAAAGCCTAAATTAGCCCAGGAGCAGCGGAGAGGCTGAACAGGACCGTCTCAGCCTATGAAGTGAGAGGACATGTCCTCCAAGAAAGTAGGTGCATGAGCTTAATCGTTTATTTACTTCGTGAATGAACGTATCAACTAAAATTGCGTTATGTCGTGTAAGCTGCTTAGAATGGAGAGTGGGCGTGACAAAAATAGATAGATAGATAGATAGATAGATAGATAGATAGATAGATAGAAATTAATATGTTCCTAGTTTTGTTAATGTTCTTTTTCATTCTATTTTTTTACATTTTATAGTATTTTTCTTTTTTAATTTTTCACTTTTAATTTTTATTTTATTGTTCTCAATTTTGAATGTAATGCAATTATTTTCAAGTAACTATTTCCTTACCAGTGTCAACAAATATACTAAATAATTACATATTTTTAATAAATGTAGAGTTATTAGAGTTATTTTTACATGTTCCATATAAGCGTGGAAGGTAAGATTGATATGCTTCATATGTCTGAATAATTAATTAAATAGATTATTAGTATTATTATTATTATTATTATCATCTACTTGGGCCAATCAGAAATGTACTGTTCTCTTAATTTGTAAAGTGCACTTTTAAAATAAATTGTTGTTAGTTTTTATGTATAATTATGTATGTAAATAAAAGGTTTATTTTAGTAAAGTCCCTCCTCTTTCTCTCCTAACAGGCTGCTTTGGCCATAGGAACAAACAAATAAAACCCTTTTGCAAGCTAGACTAAATGGAAAAATGCATTATAGAAGAATGTCCATTACAAATTACAACGTGACTTCAGTTCTTTCATCTTCCCACAGCACAGAGGCCTCAGAGCCAGTGCAGTGTGACTAACTGTGGGGAACACATAATCAGGTGAGTGCAAAGGCCCCACAGATGCGTAACGCCAAGTGTAGTCAGGACCTGATGAATACAGTCACTTGTTCTCCGTAGTTGGCTGCTAAAGCCCAACCCGCCCCACATCGTCATGGCCCCTCATTCTGTGTGCCTCTTTCGCCCCAGTAAATTAATTGGCGTTACTAATACATTTCAAAACAAACCACTGTCCTCCCAGGTCTGGAATCTTGACCTAATAGCATTATTATTTAATGCGAAGAATGGCCTCCTCATTAAGCTGATGTGGTGAATGTGTCGGTGCGTGAGCCATTACATGTGGGGGACAGTTTAAAGCACACTGCATTCTTTCTATTGTTGCCGCCACTGCTCAACAATCTGGTCCTTGTTCTGTCAAGGAGTGTTGCGATTTATCGTCACTCAGCATCATTCATGTCTCTTCTCAATATGATTGCATGGGAAGGTGGTCTAAAATCAAGCTAATAGGCCCACTGTCTGTGACGTACAGGACAACATGGTTAATACACTAGAGCATTCATGTGCATGTACATACATTGGCACCATGGAACACTTTTCATTTATTCAGGCACCAGTCAGGAGGACAAGAGTTCTCGTGTTTGAAATGATGCAAACACAACCACACCAGGGGTCCCTTTTTAAAGAACACACCAAACATCCCTTCAAGTCCTGTTTTGTGTGGCAGAGAGAGATAGAAGAGGAATAGGAGAGAGAGACTTTCACCGATAACTTTTTTTTTTTGTTCTATGCCCCTGTACCACAACCAACAGGCCTTTTTGATCCCAAATGGGTTTTTTGTCTGGAGATTGTAGTCCCTTGAATATGGCTGTGCCATCAGCTCAGACAGCCTGATGTTTGAAATGATATTTCCTGCAATTCTCTCCATCTGTTCTAACTGAAGTGGAAGATGTGAAGGATTTGCCTCCTCTGCTGTTGAAAAGCAGTGTTCTGGAGTGCTATGAAGGACTATTAGAAGTCATTTTTATGGCGTCGTTACAGGAATAAAAAAAAAAGAAAAAGATAAACATTCTAAATGCTGATTTTTTTTTTCAACAGTAGCTATTGTGAGTGGCTTGGAGTGTCAGAATTGACAAGGTTAGTAGTAACTTTGCATGAAAGGTGGCTTCTGGAAGAGCACAGGCTAAAAACTTCAAAAGGTTGAACATTCAAACTCAGTGTTTTGCTGTTTTTCGAGTCAAAACTTTCTGCAAAATTTCTGCAAAATTCTATGTAGTTGCTCGGTTTAACATATTGGAAAAGAAAATACAAAATACAACACATGCCATAACTTTTGCACAGACTATATTTTATGTTTATATGTTATTCAGCACATAAACAATAACTAATTGAAATATGCTGTAGTTTACTCTCTGTACAGGATTTTTCTTAAAATCAAAAGAACATGTCATTAGATCAGGGGTGCCCAAACTTTTACATATGACTGTACAAGGAAAGTATTAGCTATTTAAATTCCCTACACAAGCAATTTTTTAATCAACTTTCCTTTAAAACTAACTTCATGTGTTCTTTTTTTTTAGAGAGGCTTGCTCCCATAAGAGAATACAACAGGCCAGAGTGTGCCTGAATTCCTTCCTCTAGAGGTCACTGTGGAATCCGTGTTTGTGAGTGCTATGTTCCTGATCCATGTAGCAGCTCCAGCAGCCTCTATAAACCCCCAACCTCGTATTAAACATTGCATACTCACCAGTATGTAGAAAAGAACCATATTAACATACAGAATAAGCATGGAAATCCAGCAGCGGCACAGCATGCTTAAGCATTCCTCCCCAATTGCTGGGATTCTCCTTCTAATTATGCTAATACATGTTGCTTGGAGGTAAGAATTTCACGGCAGTGTCTGCCATTAGACAGGATTAGGCAGATGTTGATACACTGGCCTTTTTGATGGGATTAATCTTGCTTCAGAGCACAGAGCATTCAGTGAGAGAGAAACAGAGAGAGAATGTCCAGTAGCACAGCTGTACCGGCGCTCTCTGCATAGCAGACACTGAATCCTCAATACGACGACGGACAGCAAGATGATACTCAGCCCAGATTCCGTAACCAGTCCTGAATCAGCTAGTTTTCAGAATGAAACTGCATGGTATTGCTTTAGCCACTTCTCAGAGCTTTACCCTTAAGATTTTGCTGACATTTTACTCCAGGAAGTAACAAAGGAAGGCGCTGTACTTCACACCCAAGGGTTCACTGTGTCTGGCAGTATCCGGACAGGGACCTTCTGCTTTGAAGGCCATAAACAAAGCTGTTATAGGAGCTCCAAATCCAGTTAACACTGAGTTCATTGATTAGAAAACGTACATGTCCGCAAGGTTTATCACAGGGAGTTGTGCTGTGAAATTGGCTTGTCATCTTCCTGCATAAGAAAAATTTTGATTTTTAGCTACAAAGCTCTATTCAAACAGCTAAACATGCTACATTTAGTCCCACCTCACAGTCAGAACAAATGAAAGATGCATTGGACATGATTGAATGGTTCTGAATTTACCATTCTGTTCGTACTATAATGCATATTTTATCTTTAGGCAAGACACTACAGGCAGAATTGACTGTTTTTACTGACATCTATAGCATGTCTTGTCTGAAATGTAAATTCCACTATTTTATTCAAAATCTTTACATAATTAAGTTGTTGACATTTAAAAAAGAGTGTTTTGAATTGAAATGGTGCCTTGCAGAGAAAATCATTGTCTCAGATTTCTTTACAGTGGCAGTGTTAGGAACCAGGGGTCCTGATGCCTACAACACAATGTGACCATTGAACAAACATGTGTCCTTTGAGTTTTTGTACATGATGATGACAATGGTAAGACAGTGTTAAAACTGAAAAAATATGTTTTCTTTGGGTACTATTTGCCTTATAAAGCCATACACACACACACACACACACACACACACACACACACACACACACACACACACACACACACACAAATACATATACATATGATTTAGGCCAAACCCTAATTTCAGAACTACTTTAAAACAATGAAACTAGCACATCAGGGAGCATATATGTAAAAAATGTATGTAATAACTTTCTGTGAGGAAGCTTTCAGAGGCAATGAGCACATCAGACATCTGGTTCCTATCACCCTAACTGTGAACAATTAAAACATTTTTAAAATCATGGCATTTCCCCTTTAAATTAAACTATAATCATTAAAATGTCAAAACTTAACAGAAATATATTTGTTTCAGTGTCTTTAATCATTTCACATCCACTATCCGTCTAACTGATTAGACATATTTTGCAAATTAAGCAACTTTAATAATAATAAAGACTTAAGTCCTCTGTCACTTAGCACAACTAATTCAGGTCATATGTAGCTAAAAGGTTTAGATTTAGATTTAAAACTAAAATATCCAAATTTGCAAATTTGTCACAACATTGACACAAATGGAGCATGTTTAGTAAATTTCACTGGGTAATGCAGTTCTGAAGTACCTGCATTCAATGAATTTTACACATTCATCCCTAACCCTATTCTTTAAGATACTACAGAAGGATTTCATTATTAATTGCTCATAATTAGCTGAATTTATTTTAAATTTTCACTACTAAATGACCTGAAAATCATCAGTCATATGTTGTGTAAAGTCCTTTCTCTGAATCTCATTTACATATTTAATATTTAATCACGTAAATATTATATATTTAAGTATGTGTGTGTGTGTGTGTGTGTGTGTGTGTTTCTTCAATAAAAAGTGTGTAAGAATGTCAGCAATCAACTGTCAAATATTCATAGTAAAAGCTATAAGAAAAAACCTACACACATCAAGGGTTCTTTAGTAAAGTGAATTGTTCTATTTAGGTCCATGAATTCCTTATAGACCCACATGCTTAATTGGTTCTTTGCATGATGAACGCTTCCATATAGAACCATATACAACGCATTCTCCATCAATCTGAAGAACCATTTCACCATGCAACGAGTTATTTAAGCCTGAAACAGTTCTTTATAGGAGCGATGGTTCTAAATAGAGCCACTGTGTTCATTAAAAAGTGTAGTTACCTGCAGGGTCTCACTTTTGATCAATTTAAAATACTTAAAATAACCTGGTAGGCAATGCTATATTTATTTTTATTGGTTACATTTGTTTTATTTGTTCTAGACACTTTATATTTTATACATTTTTGTTTTAAGCTTGTTCTTAACATTAAGTTAAATCTGCTGTTTTTTAATTTTTTTTTTCTTTATGTTTGTGTTGGATTGTGTGTGTTATTGTATGACTTGCACTGGAAATGAGACCTTGGTCTCAGTTGGCTACCCACCCCCACACCGTGTTCTGTATAAATAAATAAATACATGATTGATTGAAGGTGTGGTGATCTATTTCAGGTCTGATTCGAGAGCTCTCAGTGTTTATCCACCTATAATCATGTAGCTCACTGTAACAGCTGTACACCATGGCTAAACATCCCAAATTCAGAAAGCAAATTGCTAAATTACTGAAAATGGAACTTTTCAAATAAATGTAATTTTAAGATCTATACCTAAAAGCTAGAACCCACTATTTCTAAAGCCTTTCTCTACTGTACCTACTTTAGGGTGCTAGTTTTTGAATCAACATAGAAACCCAGTAACAACCCTGCTGTTAAATGAGCACCAGCTGTGTGAAAGCAGTCTCCAGTGCGCGCTTTGCAAATGCACCCAACCACCAATGTGTACCATAGTGGTAATTTAAGACTGTTGATTTGACTGTGAAGCAATAGTTTAAGCATAATGTGGAGATTATGCTGTTAGACTTATCACTACAATAAAGGAACGTGCTAATAGATGCAGAGTGACACCCATCTAATCAAGATGTGAAAATAGCTGAGATGAATGTTGCAATGACATGTTTGGTAGCAATAGCAGGAAATGTTTCGCTCCCTTTATCATTAATGCTAGGTAGTTGTAAAAATACCCCCTGAAGTGCATTAGAGAACACGATAAATACAATTAATGACAGATAGTTACAGCATCAGCATAAAAGCATGGTGGTTAATTGAATGTGATTAAAGAAGAAGCACAAAACCTAAAACAGAACTAGACGCAGTGGCAATAAGGAAGGCATCACCCTTTACGCCACACGTATCTCCACATCTAACGCTGTCAGGTAACAACAGAGCGAGCCATGCACCCAGGGGAACTGGGTATGGGGGATTGGCGGGGGTGGAAAGAGAGGAACCCCTCTCATCAGCTGGCCGATCGCACGCTCTCTGAAGGAGAGCGAGGGATTGTTTATCTGGAGCCCAGCCTCCCTCATCATCTCTGGGGACCCAGCAGCAGCAGTGAGCCTGCTGCACGCAGCACTCCCACAATTATTATAGCTCATAACAATTAGCATTTAATTAAGCACCCAGCCATATGGAGGAATTTGCTTTTAACCGCTGAAAACATGCTGATGAATTAAGGGTAACACTTTATGATGAACACCACAGCTGGAAGAACATGACTGTGTGAGTGAGGATGTGAGTGTGTGTGTGTGTGTGTGTGTGTGTGTGTGTGTGTGTGTGTGTGTCTGTGTGTGTGTGTGTGTGTGTGTGTGTGTGTGTGCGTGTCTGTGTGTGTGTGTGTGTGTGTGTGTGTGTGTGTGTGTGTGTGTGTGTGTGTGTGTGTGTGTAAATATTACTCCACAAGTAGGCTAGCTTGGAAATTAGCACTCACTCATTCATTAACAGTATTAAGCAGGCCATAGCCTACATTTTCACTGGCATTTATCTTGTCCCTTGAAGTACACCTAAGATGCTTGGGTGGGTTTATATACCAAACCCTGTCATGATTCATTTTTACATGACCATTATCAGCTCTTCATCTCTTTGAATTAAATTTACTTGTTACTGTACCTTTAAGACAGATGTATGCAAATGATCCCTTTCCTATTGGCTTTGAATTGTGCTTCATTCAAAGTGGAACAGTCCATAAACACTCAAACACAATTTAACCCACTGCAGCACTCAATAAAAATAATGCATGGCCACGACTTAGTAAGGCATGGGCACAAGATCCTAAATTGGGGCCATGGCTTAATTATCTCACTATCTCGTTCCCATGTCTTACTAACTTGTGGCCACAAGTTAATTACCTCATTTTACTCAGCTTTACTAAGTTGTGGCTATGTATTAGGATCTTGTTCCCACATGTTAATAAAGAGTGGCCACGCCTTACTTTTAATTTATATGGGATGTCACCAGCAGAGCTCTGTACATTTGTGTTATCAGTCACATTAAGAATGTTGCTTTTTAGCAGAGGAAGCAAATGATACTACAGGGATATTGAGAATATAAAGCTATTATTATATAAATCAAATTAAATATAAAGCTATTATTATTAAATTCTATTCTAAATTCTAAATTATATTATATTATTATTATTATTATTCTGCTCTTTACTGTTATAAGTGTTTGACTTCTAATATTTGTGTAGATATATTTTTCCTTCTTTGAAAAAAAAGCCATGTGACTCCTCCTCAAGTTTCATACAATATGGTTCTTTATCACAGCTTGAGTGTCTAAACCTGGCTTAATAAGGAAAGTTAGTATCCATTTTCCTATGATAACTTAATCACCGTTCCATCGGTAAAGTTTGTAAAGCTGGAACTTAAGTCAGGAACCCTGTCTCTATGGAACTTACATGAATGGCGAAAATCACTGTTACCTTGTGGTAAACAAATATGAATAATGCTACAAACATGCTACAAGTAAGTTAATGATTCTGCACATTGCATGAAAGTTAATCATCTAAAATATTTTAACACTATTACATATTAACACCAGCAAGTAAAACTGTAGACTGGTACTGCCCAAACAATTTATCTACCACATTTAAATTAGCTAACAGTGGTTTGGCTCAACCCTTTAACACTGAAGATATAAGGAGTGCTGGCGTGCTTGTAGCTTGAATGTAGCATCATTTGTTTTTTAAACTGTTAAATGAGCTTATAATTCTAGAGGATCCAGCGCCACGCTGGGAAAAAAGTGCACAGGGCAAAACGTATCAGCTTTTTTCAGCATTTTTGTTTAGCACAGGAAAGGATAGCATAAAAATGCCAATCACTTCCTCATACACTGTTAGAAATAAAGATACAGTGCAGGTATATTTTCCGTTGATCAAGGTACAAACAATGTAAGTGTTCCCTCAAAGATACAACAGTGGTTTAAAGGTCCAACTGTGAACCTTATGAAAGTTTCTCCCAGTGGAAAAGCACATTTATACACATTTTCATAATGTAATGTTTTAAAACAGAAAAGTAAAATAAAAAGCCTGGAGACGAGACGTGGTGTGTGGAGCCAGTACAATTTAGGAAATATAATTTCAGTGGATTATGGTACAGTTATGTTCCCTGACTAAAAGTACTGAGATGTACCTTTGAGGGTGCCACCCCAGTGACTAGAGGGGTACAGCCCCAGTGACAGTTTCATGCCTTTTTTTCTGAGAGTGTAGAGGCACGTTGCTTAGACCCAGAGTTTCTAATATGGGCATGATGCAGACTAAAGAATGGCTCATGACCCCAGAGGTCGATTGGTAGATATATGTAAATACGTTGTTTTTAAAGAACACAGTGAGTTCAGAACAGGCTGTTTTTTCAGTTTAGTTTCCATATATAGTCTGTGTGGAGATGGGAGTGAATGGTATGTTTTCAAACTTTAAACCTGTCAATAGTCAATTTTAATACACGCTTATACAACCTAAAAATAGCGCAGCCAGTTTGCACTGAAGTCCCTGTAGTGATTGAATAATCTTAGTATGTAATAAGCCTGGATTTTCAGGGGTTAACAAGCTTTCCATACTACATCAAACTCTTTTACTAAAAAAAGGAAAAGTTTCCCACAACATGGGCCCTTTAAGTACTCATCCATAACTGAATCAAAGACACAGAAAGCATGCCAGAAAGCAACCTCTTCCCTTCCATCAGTTGATTCTTTTCCAAGGCACCGGACTCCTTTCGGATAACACCATGGACTTTATCATATTTGTCAGTGTAAAGACATAGTAGATGTTCACAAAAGCCTTTTCACTGAGTATTGGGGGGTTTGGGAGATGACTTGTTTGAATAAGATGGATATTCCTGCCAGCCTAGATTCCCGGATGATGGATGGAAGCACACAAAAGGAGGAAATAGCACTCATAAACCCAGGCCTGACGTGACTGTGTTTTGTTTTTTGTTGGGTCCGGAGGAGGCTTTGCCCAAGATATGTTTACCCATTTCTAAGCAAGGAAGAGACTCATTTCATTTGAGAGAAAAAAGCATTTTTTACTGTTCTTTGGAACAGTGCCATAGAGGAACCACTTTTGGTTCCCTGAAGAACATTTCAATTGTGAGTTTTTGAAAGAGTCATACATAGAAAGGATCTTTAGGGAACCAAAATTGCTTCTTTTGTGTGGAAAGCTTCTTTTCAGTGGAATGCTGATTATGGTAAAATAGTGGTCTGATAAGGATTTTTGAGGACTATTTGAGGACTATTTGAGGACTATTTGAGGACTATCACAACACCGTGCATGTATCTCTCCCTATTGAAACCAATTAAAAAAACTACATTTTGAACCAAAAGATTAAAAAATATATATTGTAAAACATTGTCTCTGGCATTAGGCAGCATATTTATAACAATTTCATGTAGTAACTTTCCACAAGGCAGCTTGTAGAGGCATCAAATCCTAGAGATGTCTCCAGTCAAACTGTTCTCAATGACTCTGTTTCCATCTTAATTTAATCTTCCACGATTAAGTGATGCAGAAATTTTGAATAATCGGTGGTATTCCCCTGTATGAGTGCATACACTGCTTCCAGGCTTCCTATATGTGTCTCCCCTGTTCACAACAGCCAAGAACAATAGTGCCTCCTGTAAATAATTCATGGACCGTCCGTCTCACTTTCACCCTCTTAATGGGCAGTGGAACATCTGTTCAGCCCTGCTGCGCTGTGCATGCCTCCAGAGGTACAGCATCTGGCTGGGAGGGGGAGGGGCCGTTCTCCAGGGTGTGAGCATCAGGGGAAAGTGCTGTGTGTTTAACTTGTTTATCTACACATGGTGAGGATCAGGCTCATAAAAAGAGAAAACAGCAGCTTTGTTTTGGATTCACAATGCCTTACACATCTGTCAATCAAGCAAGTCCCGTCATTGCAGTAGTAGAGAGATTCTACCCATTGCAAGGCCCTTTTGGTGTTGCTGATGTCACTGTCTGACTTGCTAGTCTTATGTAACAGCACAAAAATAAATCTTTAGTGCTGTTTGTTGTGTTACTCTATCAAAACAGTTGTCTCTTATTTATGTGTTGTAGTTTCATGACAATGATTCATTCTTTGATTCGTTTGTTCTCTAACTCTCTGTGAATCTTTGCTTTCTGAAGGATAAATGAAGACACTTGTATATGCATGGTTTGTGCCATCAACGCAGCTCCTTAAATTGCTTGTTAAAGCCCAGACATGCAGCATAATTCATCAGCAAAAGAGAAATGCAATATCGTAGCTTTGAGGAGAAAATTTGACCATCAGGAGACTGTCTCACTGTTGTTCATCAATGAGTCAGAGCCACAGGACAGCAGGCTACTGTCCACTCGCTGGCCTTGTCTCAATCATCTCCGGCACCACAGAACAGGAGCAGCTTGCGTTCCTGTCATCATCCCTCCTCGTTCCCTGGTCTTCAATCCCTCGCTCTGTCCCAGAGACATGGCTGGAGATCGCACACCCCACCCCGCTCGTTCCCCCGGCTCCACTGCGGCCTGCGGCGGGATGTTTTCATAGGCTAGGTGGAGCACAGATGCGGCAGCAGCCCTCGCATTGCTGGAGGAAGAGATGGCTGACTACCTTTTGGCTTGGAGGCACCATTAACCAATTTGCCTTCCAGATGTCCATCAGTGAGCAGTGGCCAGCTTCGTGCCAATCAGAGCCGCCCAGACTCTATACATCTGGCCAAGCCTTCTCCCACACACAATCTGCTATTTTTTTGTTTTGTTTTCTACTATTCCTGCAGACAGTATCGAGCTGTGAATTTCAGGCCACAGAAAATATTGCATTTAGCGTAATGTATGAGGAGAAATATAACATTTCAAACTAACATTTACGCTTGTCTTCCCTTTATGCAAAACAGATACGCTCCTCAAATAAGATACTACAAAGGGTTCTATGAGCGATGCTGCAGAAGAACCACTTATGGATCCATGTTTTTAAAAAGACACTTGTGAGCGTGAAAAACTATCCATACCAGTTTAAAGGTTCCACATTATGTGGCAGATCTCAAACCTTAAAAAAGGTTCTTCACACTCACTATGTTCTCCAAAATACTATCTATTGAAAGGTTCTTTAAGGAACCCATGGCTCCACAGAATTGTGCAAAGAACCCTTTTCAACACCCTCTTAAAAATAAAAGCTCCTAAAAAAAGTTTTTTTGTAGAACCTCCACTTAATGTAAAAGCCCTATAACCATTAAATGTTCTACTCAGAATCATTTAGGAACGTTTATTTTTGAGTGTGTCACACAGCAGTGCCAAAAACGGTTCTTTGCACAACCAATTGTAGAACCAATTGGTTCCTAAAAGAACCTTTCATTGGATGGTTATTTAGAGAACATAGTGAGTGCGAAGAACATTCCATACTGATTCATGGGTTCCAAAACTTTAACTTTAATAAGGTTCTTCAAACTCACTTTGTTCTCTAAATAACCATCCATTAAAAGGTTCTTCACGGAACCAATGGTTCTGCAGAAGTGCACAAAAGGCACTGCTTTAAGAAACACTCTCTAAAATAAAAGTTCCTAAATGAGTCTTTGCTAGGATTTACGATTCTGGGTAAAACATTTAATTGTTGTAGAACCTTTACATGACCCTACATATGTGTAGGGTCATTAAACTTTACAAAGGTTCTTCACACTCACAGATCTCAGTTAGAAACATGGTTCTTTAAAGAACCATCGACTGAAAAATTCTTGAGGGAGCTAAAATTGACATTGCCCAAAGAACCATTTTTTGGTACTGCTTTTTTGGTACGTGCTCTCTTAAAAATAATGGTTCTGAAATGGTTCTTGGTTTGGACACACAATTCTTGGTAGAACCTTTACATTATGTGGAGAGTCTCTAAACCTTAAAACCTTTGGCACTATATTTTTTAGGAGATTATGTCCTGCTGAAAGATAGACTCATAAAAATAAGGATTCATAAATTATTCTTAGCTTGAACATAGAATTCTGGGCAGAACCTTTAATTGTTATAAAACCTTTACATCATGTAGATCCGTTTAAAATTTCCTTAGTTAACCAAAAGTGGTTCTTCTATATCTCTCTGAAGAGCTCTTTATTTTTAAGAGTGTTACAAGATAAAATACTTAAACATAAACTTTATGATGTCCGAAAGTAAAGTTCAAGTGTTCCAGAGTAGCATTGTGTCTAGTACAGTATACAGGCTCACTGTAAAATGTACATAGAAATACCTGGTTATATAAACACTACAAAAAACAAAACAGAAACTCCTCAAGGAACAAACAAATGCTGAATCTTTCATTTTTCCATTTTTCCCATAGTCCTGCTGATTGATGACGCCTGTGCTGACGGCGTATGTATGTACCACAAGCGCAACCTCTGCCGGTGCGAACATTTGAGGCACCAATTCCCAAGAATACCTAACCTGTGCCAGCTGTTGGAGACAAGCTACCTGTGCCAACGGCGGCAGGCGCTGCCCACTGCATCATCTGTTCCAGCGTTTCCATCTGTGGCATTTGTACCAGTCCTCCTCTCTCTGCATCTGGACGCTCCAAAGAAAGCTTTCCAATAGCGCCGGCTGCCAACTGGGCCAGATGTTCGAGCTGTAAGCCCCGGGCTAAATCAATGTAGCTCTTCACTCATTATTCCGGCCCTGATGAATTGCAAGTGCCCGTTTTTTTTTTTTACTCTCCTCCAGCTCCCTCCTCGACAAACCATCCATCAGTGAGAGACTTGAGGAGCTGCGGTGCTGGGGATGTCTAAGGAGGGCCTTGCAGATGTGTCTTTTAAGGCTTTTTGGCAGATGACAGGGGAGCCTCTTGAAAGCTGTGTTTCTTGCTACACTTATTGCTGTGAATTCCAACAAAAGACAAGGCAGCGAGGAGGCCTATTTATGCTTATGAACAAAACTTTTATTATAAGTGGAATGTCTTGCCTGAAAATCCCTTCAGTGAGTGTATACTCAATGTACATGAGGCTGGTTTGGCTGAAAAAATGCAGTGACATAATTAAACCTGCCACATAACATTTGACAAAACTGTTTCATAAACATGTCTTGGCTGATGTGATCTTATATTACTTAACAAAATCTGTCATGACAGCAAATGACATCTGTCATGACATTTTTGGCATGCTTATATTATATATAACAGTATGTAATTCTAATACAGTGTTTATATAATGCAGGTGTATGTATGTATGTATGTATATATATATATATATATATATATATATAAAGCATCAGTGCTCAAGCAGTTTGAATCCAATTAAGAGACTGTATGTCAGATATTCTTGCCACTTTGGACAGATTCACATTTTCTGGCCACTAACCTGAGGCACAGTGCTGTAGTACATTAGCTGGGAAAACATAGTCAGAATAACAGAGGGCCACGATTTAAGGTTGTTTTGCTATGCTTTCCCCCAGGGATGTATTTACTGTGGCCTGACAACACTGGCCTTGTTGATCCAGATGGTGATAGAATCGGGCAGTCTGCACATCCTCTCACAACCTGCTCCCACACAGCAGTGAATATCCACTGCCCAGCCCAACTCATATCTACTGTCCAGTCAAACCCATGTCATCTTTCTAACATAGCCAGTGTTTCCATTCTATGCATCCAGTATCCACTTCCCAAATACAATCAATGGCTAAAGTGCCTATGCAGGGAACAGTTGTGACAGATACACAGCATCTAACTGAAATGAATCACTGAACTCGGCCCGCATTTAAATAAATAAAAATATTAGGCTTAATGATGCAGCACAATCCAGTTGCCAGAACTGAATCTGTTCTTTTTAACATCTCATGAATTAAGACGCCTGTATGCCTCTACAGTCTCTTTGGCCTGAATACAGTCAGTGCCATGGCAACCTGTACAACTAAGAGGAATCATTCCTTATGTACAGCCTACAGACTGCATCTTAAGGTATTGGCATTTTCTCCTCAATATCATGGAAACGATGCTCTTGGTCAAATTACATGCTTTGTTGATTTTGTAAATTAAAATAAGTACACATTCTGTATATATTTATTTGCTGAAATTAACACATTCGCAAAAAATGAAACATAAAATGTGGCTTGTGCAAAAGTTACTGTGAAAAAGAAGTGAAGAATTGTTCACTTCTTTTGAATTAGAAAATCAACAAAACATGTCATTTGGCCAGTATTTCTACATTTGACCTTTCAGTTCGATGCTTCTCAGTTAGATTTTTCTTCCTTTACCACTTATTTAAATTATTTAACCTCTTATAATCTAAGAAACTGTGTATCCACACTTTCATTCCTCTCTATTATACCTCTATATGGCTGTTGTCAGAAGAAAATCTCATATCTCATATATTTCTTTACACATATCATAAGAAATAAGATATTTCTAACACCTCCTATCCATAACATCAAACACTCAATATATGTGATGCAAATAGCATAAAAGTTCTACACTGTGTTAGTATGTGTTTGAACCAGCTGGGGAGAGAGGCTTACCTGTGATCCACTTTGCTTTTTGCATATTTTTCGATATGTTTTAATTAATCAAATAAACAGTAATTTTGCATTACAATGTGAAGAAGTGTGTTCCCTGTAGAGCATGTGTACGTATCCTTGTACAGGAAGGGTCAAAGCAGGCTCTTCTTCCCGAGGAGGCTGAGGTCCTTTAACATCTGTAGGAAGCTCCTGCAGATGTTCTATCAGACCATGGTTGCCAGCTGTCTTTTTTACATTGTGGTGTGCTGGGGAGGAAGCATAAAAAAGAGAGACGAGATGCGACTGGACAAGCCGGTCAGGCGAGCGGGGTCAGTGGTCGGTGCGGAACTGGTCTCTGTGGTCAAGGTGGCTGAGAGAAGGACATTACACAAACTGCTCTCCATTATGTAGGATGATGGCCACCCACTGCACATCATCATCATGGACAGGAGGAGCATTTTTAGTGGCAGGTTGCTTTCATAGAGCTGCTCAACTGACAGATTCAGAAGATCTTTTGTCCCCAGAGCCATCAGGCTCTTCGACTCTTCCCAGGGGCACCAGCAGAGAATGGGGGGAGAGAGGAGAACTGAATCTGAATCTCATGTTTATCCTGTGTTTCTCTATTCATTTACACATATAGACAGCATGCTGCACATTTCACACTTTCTACATACCTCATTGCGCATCTTGCACATCTGGACACTAGACACTTTATTTGGTGCAATACATGCACATATTTACTTATTCATTCAGTGTGGTCATTATATGCCGTTACCTGTAAACTCTTGTACAGTAATTATTGCGCTGCATCTCTCATCTCAGGTTATAGATATTATCAGAGATTGTTGTATTTTTTCTATTTGTATATATGCCTGTTATATGATAGGATCCGGTATATTTATTCTTGTTATATGTCTACACCCTTATTACGGTTACTGTACAGTGTTGTGTGTCTGCTACTGGCTGCAAAATTTCCTTCGTGATCAATAAAGTATCTATCTATCTATCTATCTATCTATCTATCTATCTATCTATCTATCTATCTATCTATCTATTTTCCATTAGAAAATCAACAAACGTGGAGTTCCCAAACTTTTGCACATGATTGCGTACCCTGTGTACAGCCGTTTAAAGCCTTTACTACACACTACTTAGTAGTATTTATAATAGTCCTAATAAACAAAGCCCATAAAAAGTTTATTAAATAAAGAAACATACCTTACTGAATTTCAATCTGTGTTCTCAGATTTAAAGACTCACTGTAACTTGCTGATGGTCTACAAAAGTGAAAGTGCTCTGAGGGTTGAAGCTACTGAGGACAATTTAGTGTATTTTTTCTTCATCCATCTTTTGGACAAAAGAACATTGCATTTAGTCACAGAGACTGAGCAAAGAGAACTATGACCAAATCCCTGTCTGAAGATAGGTTGAGCATAACAAGCTAAGTCATTCACCAAGATTCACTGGAGATGATTCTTCGCTCCCCTTGGCATTCCCCAAGCCATTCTGTCTGCTCCTTCAGGATGAGCCAAAGCAAACTTCCCTGCAATCAGAAAAGACTGGGAGAAGATATAGAGTGTGGATGGGAGCACTCTCATCCAGCTGTGCTAATCCAAACACAATCTGGGCGTTCCAGATGTGCCTCCTTCAGCATCCTGGTCCCATGTGAGGGCGTGACGGCCCCACAGGAAAACCAAAATCAATTTCTCCAAATGCTGTTGGCTACAGCTGTTCCCAGTTGTGGTCCCCCAGATATCCTCCAGCAACTCACATTGCAACATATTGCAGGCTGTAATGTTTTTTGATGTAATTGTAATCTGCCAAAGTAAAAAATGGCAGCACTTTTGAGATTATTGCAATGTTTGTTCCTCAAAGTTAACCGGAAACAACATTTATTGTGCAAAATAGCAAAAACAAAACTTTACAATATATAGATAAAGCTAGAAACAAACTTTCTTTTCATATGTTTTAGTTTCTTCTTAAATGGAGAAATGGAGACGTTCTGACATCTGTACATGCATCTGAATGGAACTGCTGCACCATTTAATGGAAAATTGCCTCATATGTGCATCCTGTACACTCACGCACATCACTGACACACATTGATGAGACCAACAATTATCCTCTCTGATAAGACCACTGAGACTTGGATGTCATAGCTATAGCTGAACTATGAGCTGAGCTATAGCTGAACTAGTTATCAGTCATATTGCTGTTTTAGTTACTCTCTAGATCTAATTTACATAACGATAAAGTGATATTAGTTATCTATTCAAATAAAAGTTGGCTTACTTTTACTTGTGAATGTTTATGATGTATAGAGTTTAAAAGTTTGAATGTCTCTGCTCCCTTTGAGTGTCCTCCAGAACAATTTCCATTGTGTTGTAACTGATTCTGCAGTATTTCTAATGTTTTCTGTATTTGCAGAGTGTTTGTAAAATGTAGCGCTGGTAATAAAAGTGCTTTTTGTTTTCTTTGGTTTTGTACAGCCACTGCATAGAACACTTATGACAAAACTCACACCTAAGGAACAATTTCAATCGGTATTCAGCACATTAGTGTTTTCAGGTGAGATTATTATCTCTTTTTGTAGCAGAGAAGTAACGTCTGTCTTGCCTTGTTCTTGTCTTTCTCTGTTTCAGCCTTTGTTTTCTTCTTCTCTGCTTTGGTTCATGTAAGCCATGTGCTTTTGTTGTTGTTTTGGTCTTTGTCTCCTCCCTGGTCCCGCCTTCTCGTTATGTGCCTCACCTGTCTATTGTCTATAGTCCCGCCATCTCAACAGTCCCAGGTGTTTCTGGTCTGTTCTATGTCTATTTTAACCCCTACTTGTATGCTTTGTGTTTGATGGTGTTTTGTTCTCTCAGGCAGTGAGTTGGTTATCTTTTGTGGGTTTTCTAATTTCTTCATGGCCCTTTATCTTTTCTTTGCTTATCTTTATTTTGTTTAGTAGTGTTCTGTCTTTGTTTTGTCACCTTTGTGGATACCTTTGTGTCATAGATTTTCAATTAAACCAAGGACTTACTTTTGCATCCTGCATCACTGTCTCTCCCAACATTACATGGTTGAAAAATCCTTCCTTTAAATGTTTTGTTCTTTTTTGTTAGGTTTCACAAGGTTGAAGATTATGACATTCCAGGTCTTCCTCTAATAATCACCATTAAAACTTGTGCTGTTTCTCAGATGAGGTGCTCTACACTCCTGCCTTACTCAGCTTTGACCTTGACATATGGCTTGGCTCCCAGACGCAGAACGTTGGCTGCGAGGCCCGGCCATGATGAGATTGGATGGCACCCCGTGGCACCCCAGCATGCATCTGGAAGTGGAGGATGTGAGAGGGGTGTGGCGTGAATGTAGTGTGTGGCGCCCAGGGGTGTGTGGGGCACCACTGGCGCCACGACGGTCTGTTGGCCCCAGATGTCATACCCAAGGAACAGCTGCATTGGCTCAGGGCAGTGAGATATAGCCTTCCTCATCCAGAGAACCTGCCAGAGGCCACCGTGTCACACACAGAAAGCAGTGGAGAGTGCAAACCGTGAGCAAAACTGTCACTGCCTGGCAAAGCTTCCAGCAAATCAGTTTACAGCTCTTTTCAATCTTGTTCTCGAGCAACTTATAGCATTTCGCTAGTTAATCTTGTTTAATCAGTGGCGTGTCCCAACATGAAGAGATCATTTCATTAAGAAATTTGATTAAATTGACTAATGCTGTGCTTTTTTTAAATCACTAACAGCATCTGAATCATGTCTGTCCTTCATGCCTTCAGACCCAGTTACCTGCTCGCAGTAGATGCGTAAGTCATTAAAGGGGAATTCCACTAAAGTTTCATAATTTGTGCCTGATTTAGTCATTGAGATGTAAATAGTCAGTCAGAGTGGTTTGGTCTGAAATTTCTTTACAGTCTTTGTATATGATGATAATGGTAAAATAGTGCTAAATGTGAAAAATACATTTTCTTTGGGTGCTATCTCACCTTAAAACACTGTACATGTATCTCTGCATCATGAATGCATTTTAAAAATTGTTTCTGCCCAAAACTCTCTCAAAACTCTCCTAAAGCATTGTCTCAGGCATCACGCAGCACATTTGCAATCATTTCATGTAATAGCTTTCTGTGAGGGAGCTTTTAGAGGCATTAAATGTTTTGGACATTTGGTTCCTATCAACACTGCCAATCCAGAACAATGTGATTTTCACTAGATTGGAGCATTTCAGATCAGACCACTGTGTTTACATCATAATGATTAAAGTATGCAGAAAGTTAGAAAAAAGTAGAGGAATTCCCCTTTAAATTACAGCATTGACCCCTTGCCGAAGTTGTAAGAGCCATGCACGATCAGGCAGACGTCTGTGAAAGTTCCTACAACAGTGGTCCAATAGATTCCTTTGCATCTTAAGTGTCTATAGAAATAAAATAAATGTATAATGAATAATGAAAAAAAAATACAATGCATGTTTAAAAGAATAGTTTGGTGAAAAATCTAATTTACAAAATCTTCCACCCCAAATGCAATCAACCAGCCAAGATATTTTAGTGTC
Organism: Pygocentrus nattereri; assembly: GCF_015220715.1. NCBI lineage: Eukaryota > Metazoa > Chordata > Actinopteri > Characiformes > Serrasalmidae > Pygocentrus > Pygocentrus nattereri. The sequence continues at coordinate 31,436,255 of NC_051215.1, read as the reverse complement.
CAAATTTTGCTTCTTTAATTTTGAACTGAGGGTTATAGGCTTACTTTGCAAACAAAGTATTTACTTGGAGTAAATAGTCATCAGAACAGTTTACAAACCTTTGTATCAAAATCGTCATGTATTTGCTTCATATTACATTGATAAGCTTCAAAAACTATTTCAGAGAAAAATTTTCATAAAATAGAACAGAGAGGCCTTATTTATACACATATGTAGTAGAGAAAACAAGGCTGAAACTGGCTTTAGATTAGGCAGCTTCTTATTAGAATTCTCCGTTCAACTTTAAATAGTGCAGCAGTTACATTCTGGCACTATAATTTAACTGCTGCACCATTTACAGCTGAGTTAATGTTGCTGACAAAACTGTTAGCCTGGCAGCTCCAATTCTAAATGAAAGAAGCAGAATTTGGATACCAAACATGTCTTGGCTGATTGGTTGCATTTGGTACTTTTAAATGATGTCAAAAACTGAAAAAGGATAAAAATGGAGATAATGAGGTTTTGTTCTGATAGCATTGTTATGCTGCTTTGGGGGTCAGAACTGGCCTGTGTCTCTGCATATACTTCTCTCTTTGCACCTTGACCAGCGTGTGTTTTTCCGATGCGCCACCAGAGCGGCCAGCTTTCAGCCCGCTGTGCTGAGCATACGGCATTCACTTAAATAGTGCATGGCTACTCCTCTCTAAAACAAGCACACATGGCTCTATATTACACCCACATCATTCTAAAGCTTAGAATGTTTTATTGTTAATATTATTTTTAGCAGTTGCAGTCAGTGGGTGCTGACCCACCCAGAGCCCCCACTTCCCGTGTCCCTGCATTATACTGATGAAGATATGATGGCAGTAGTAGATAGTTCACTGACATCCTCAGAAGACACGGTCTTCAACAAGTTTTAGCTGAGTTCTCTTTGAATACACTTTTAGCGCACTTGCAATCATCAGATTCATCTACATGCAATTGTGCATTTCCACCAGGGGGATCTATAAATCTTTCATGGTGTAACTTTAAGTAGAGCATCCAAAAGTAGGCTATCATGCTCAAACTACTCCAACAAAGAAGAAACATACAACTACCTTCACATCACACAATGTAAAGCATGTGCTGTGTCAGGCTAGATTTGTTACAAGACTGAATGCATTTTCTGCTGATACTGGCCCAACATGGATATCTGCTATTGGACATGTGCCATTTCTCGCTACATATCCAGGCAATATTGTTTCTAATACTGAGGTCAGTGAGGTCCAGACCGGGCTGCCATTAGGAGGGGGAGCACACATGCTTCAGGAAGCAGAGGCTCCAAAGATGGGTTTGGAAAGGAGGGGAAAACACACTTAACCACAGAGGCCTGAACCCTTCCGCATCACTAAATGTGGCCAGACGTGGCTCTCTACCACACACACACACACACACACTCACACAAAACACGCAGAACCTGGAGCAAACTTGCCAAGCTGTACCTCTGCAGTACGCTGTCAGCTGGACCTGGGCTTAGAAAAAATAAGCATGTCAACACACTCACACCTGGGCCCAGCCTCCTGTCCAACGACACGAGCCATAAGTGCCCTTTCATATGCGATAACAGTTACTTTACCTGCCTTTTCAACACCGCTACTTTTTCTGAACCAAATTACATATTTAAATTTAAAAATAAAGGTTCCTAACTGGTTCTTTGCAGAAAAAAACTTCAGTGGTATAGAACCTTTATATTATGTAGAGGCCCTTATATTTTAAAGAGGTTCTTCACACTCACTTATCTTAAAAGAATGTTTTAAAGGGCTATTCAGCATATAGCACTTTATAAGTGCCCATGCACACTGAAGTTATAGGTGCTGAAGTGTTATACACTAAAGTGTTTGAGCCTAGGCTGCTTTGTAAATGAGGCACAATACAAAGCAGCTGATGAGAACAGGGGTAACAGGCTGTTTAATTCTAAGGAATAGATCTTCTTCTCTGGATGATGTAATGGTAACCAAAGGGCATTTATCCAATCAGGATGTTTTTTTCCATAGCATCTATGTAGATAGAGCCAAGCGAGATCTCCTATTGGTTAGGACATCAGGAGCTGAACTGTGGGCTTACATGTCAGATTAAGATGATTAATAAGTGACAGTGGAATCAATCAATCACATTTGACTATGGGTGAGACCAGTTTTGGAACACCATTCTGGATCTTCTGAAAGTCCTAGATATATGTGAGTGGTAGCTTAATCAATGGGATTCAGTCAGAAGTTCTGAAGGTGCCACTTTAAATGTCAGCACTTAATCAAGAGCAGCCAAAAAATATTCATATGACTCACTTTTAACTTAGTGCTATCATACTACTGAAACCCCAGCAGAAATTAACGTTAGTGTAGAGGGTTTTTTTTTGGAGTTTTGACATCTATGGCTTGAACTATGGCCATTTAATCACTGCTGTATCATATCTAATATACACATACACAAATTGTGGTTATGACCTCCTGTTAGAAGGAAAACTTGGAACACACACATATTCGACTCCCCTCCCCCCAACAGTGTCCTCTCCTGAGGGCAGCACTCTCCATGACGATGGCTAGCCACACGGTTACCTTGACAGCTACCCCTCCCTACACAGCCATCCCTCGTGACGGACAAGAGGGCACTCTTCCAGCTGAACCCCAGGAACATTCCAGAACAACACGGAGCTCAGGAGGTCCGCCTCAGCCCCTTTCATGTGTGTCCGAGTCAGTGGGCGCTGGGGCCGGCGGTACATGGTCCTGGATGGAGAAAGGGACAGCTGTAGGCAGAGTGGTCACACGAGAGGACGCGGAGCAGCTGCAGCCACGGTTAAAGGTGTGCAGGACAGCTTTCGTTTTTCAGATGGGGAAACATAAGGCCAGAGCTGTCCGTTCTGGTTCACCTAGCCGCATTCAAGTGGCTAATGTGGCCCCAGAGTAACAGAGGGTGAAGGGAAAAAAAAGGAGTTAGAAGTATGTGTTGACCTGCAAATTGCAACAGTATTTCAGGCATTAAATAAAAACCTATAAAAAAATTTGAGTAGTTCAGAGATATTGTGTCATTAATTTTTAGTGTGGAGCTTGTATCAGTGGTATTTAACTGGACAAAAATATGGCAAAAAACAGCTAGCTTTAAGCTGGCTGCTTCTGCTGTTTTTGACTATGTGAAGTAAAAGCTTTTGTTGTAGTTGGGAAAATAATGTATTATATAGTGTCATAAACCACAATAACAGGTCTGTTTGAGATTACTTAACCAGTTACTTCAGATTTAGGAAAGCGGTTGCACAGTGCCATTACTTCTTAGCACTTAAGGTAGAAACACGGATCACCAAACATGACTTGTCTGACTAGAAGGGGAAAATTGTGTGAACTATTGCTGTAGGATCAGTTCCTGTGAGCATCTGTGGGTATACACAAACACATGTGCATGTACAGACCCAGACTCATGTGAACACGCTCCCTTATGGCAAAGTCAGCACCTATATGGCACTATGGCACAGTGCCTGTGCAATGGGGCAGGTACAGTCTCCCTCTGAACTCATGGACAGATGACAGAGGGGTTGGGGTGGGGGGGGGGGGGGGGGGGGTTGCTGGGGGGTCAGGTCTGCTGTCCTGTGGGTGCGTGCAGGCTTTTCCCCACCTGTGTCACAGTGCAGGGCTCTTTCCTTACCTCCACTGCTCCTCCCTTGGCCATCTGGAGTCCACAGCTTGGGACGGGGCTGAGCTAAGGCCTAAGCCTGGGACAGGCGGCTTAGCAGCCTTGGGGATCAAATACCCAACAGGAATTTCACATTTCAGCGGTCCTCAGGTGATACCTGGCCACACATGCCAAAGTCCAGAGCAGCTGTGTATAACATGCCCTGCACTGCAAGCTACAGGGCCACAGTCTGCAAAACTGCAGGGGCCCCTCTGTGTCCTTTAAAAAGAAAATAAAACACAAAAACATATCATTGTTGTTGAAAGAAAACCTCATATCTCCAAAATGGTAACTTTACAGGAGACGGAAAAACATAACTTACTTTTACTGCAAGTCAATGGAGTTATTTACTAGTCATTTTAGGCCAATTGTTTTGGTCCATTCATCATGAAATTTACACACAATGTAAAGGACAACAGGCATTTTCAAAATATGTCAACAACTGAAAATGACAAAAATGGAGATGCAAGGTTTTCTTCAGACAGCAGAACATTTCACAAGAAGCTTCTACAAAACAATAATCATGATAAAAAAGGCAATGGCAACAATATACATGTAAAATACACATCAAAAATGATCAAACTCACTTAGGGAGAAAACAAACACACAGAAAACTCAGTAACAGAGAAGCAATGACAGCAGTAAGAGAGTAAGCACTGTTGTGGGCGACAAACATAAAAATAGCACACATGCAAAATGGCCTGCAAAGTCTGCATTCTGAACACTGGGTAATGGATCTGGCAACCTAAGCTGAACAAGATCAATGTACCTGTTCACATATCACAAATATATATATACAAATATATATATTTTAATATTAACTCTAAGATTAGCAGAAAACTGCTATATTTAAGTTGATATGTTAATTGATTATTAGTAAACTGTTCAAATTTTGCATACAACATATACATATCAATACAACTATTTTGACTAGTCATGTTTCCAGAATGACAAACATAATTGAATTTTTACTTGCTACCATTGATTGACATGGAATTCTTCCTGTTTCATCTATAATTACATTCTCACTATCAGAAAATACATCTACAATTGAATATACACTACTACCAATTCTAATTACAGATATCTACACTTTAATTTTCACTAGCAAAAAAAATCCAGGTCCACATTTCCACAATGAAATTTTAACTAGCAAAAATAGTAACTCAAGATATCTTTAATTTAGTTATGACTAGTTATAATATGCATTAGTGTTGTAGATATCTAAAATTCTCTTTTGACTAGTATAAACAATGTTATTGATATCTTAAAGTAAAACTATATCTGGTCAGAATAGTTTTCACTAGTAAGAACTCCTTTTTAACTCTTCATGTATAAGAAACAAATATCTGTAATTACAGTTGGACTAGTATGAATTGGAATGACCGTTTACAATTAAAAATAAAATATAAAACACTGAAGCTAAGACTGGTCATGGTACACACACACACACACACACACATTATCATAGCTGCTTATCCTTCTGGGTTGTGGGGGGTGCTGGAGCCAAACGACTTCTGGGACTGCTAGTTTAAGAGATCTACAATTCTAATTCATACTAGTAAATGATGTTTCATATCTTTCCAATGGTTTAATGAATGCATAAACAACTATAAGGTTTACATTTCATGCATATTTCTGAGAGCGACATTGGATGGTATGTGTGCAGCAAGTCAGTGCAGGGCACAAGATCGAAGGCAGTCAAGAAGGAGAGGAATGAAGGATAGAGGAAGAGTCTGACTCAACAGAGTATTGAATGTGGTCACAGTAATAAGGGAGTGACAGGAATGCTCCAGGAACATCAACAATGTTTCAGCAACCAGAGGATTAATTACATTACCAGCAGTTTAAGTAGCTAACACATGTGCCAAGTCGCTTTATTCGCCATGATAATTTTATGGTGGGGTGGACCCATCATATTTTGAGATTTCCTTGTCTAGGCTTGATTTCAGATCTAGTTGTGTTACACCATATAGTTTTAAAAGAGGTTAACTTGTGATCTGACCTGATGCATGAGCCAGTGTAAATAAACAGCAGGTTACTTCTGAGCGCAGTTATTGCATATAGGTTCCTTCTCTTCTTCCAGTTTAAGTGAAAACTTGGCCTATTCAAAGTTTATTTTATGGCCTAGTTCAGGTTCAAATCTGTATCACCTACAGCAAACAAATAAAAAAATGAAAAGGCTAATTTGCATTTAATTTATGGAGATCTGTAATATATACTGTTACGTGTAAAAAGATAAATGTTGATATCTGTGATTACAATAAAGAGATCTGTAATTCAATTTAAAAAATCTATAATTATTCTTACTAGTCAGAATTATATTTTGATTAGTTGGAATTATATTTTTACTAGTAAGAAGAAGAGTTATGACATATCACTGGTGTCATTTTAGGCTAAAATGACTTGCCATACTAGAGAGCACACAGTCATTAAAACAAAAGAAGAAACACCAAGCACTGAAAATCTTTCAGAGACCTTTGGATTTATTTTTTGATAAATATATATATCAAAAAATAATTCCAAAGGTCTCTGAAAGATTTTCAGTGCTTGGTGTTTCTTCTTTTGTTTTAATATATATATTAATATATATCAGGACAGATGGTTACATTTTTAGTTTGTTTTTTATGTACTTGACAAATTCCTGATATTTTTAATTAAATGGGGAAAATGACACAGAAACAGATGCAGCCACAGGAAGGGAGCACATGCAAACAGCCTGTCTAAACATACAAATCAGATCTTTTAAAGATGAAAACTAAATCTGCTTTGAGAGTAATGAGCTAAAAGCAGCCTGAAACACTGCAGCCTGCCTCCATTCATCACCTGCGGTTCCTCCTCTGAACACTGGAATATGTAGTACAATTGTCCCAGTGGACGGACTGACAGGAAATACATTACAGACGAAAACAGTCTGCCGTACCCATCACACCTCTTAAAGCTCTGCAGCAAATACTCTGAATGCTATTAAGGTTACTGGTACAAAAATTGTTATAAACAGAGAAGGTATACTTGTTTATATCGCTGTTGTCGGAAGAAAACCTCGTATCTCTGAAATGGTAACTTTACAGGAGAAGGAAAAAACCTGCTTTACTTTTAATGTAAGAAATTTTTCCAAGTCATTTTGAGTCATTTCTTTTAGTCCATTCAACATGAAATTTGCGCACAATGTAAAGAGCAACAGGCATTTTCAAATTATGCAAAAAATTGGAAAACGTCAAAAATGGAGATACGAGGTTTTCTTCCGATGACAGCAATATGCCATGTTCATATGCCCAATCCATTACAAGGAACACTTTTTTCATCCTCTGTACAAACCAAATTCATAGTACACTACAGCTGATTTCAGAGGATACTATTGCTGCGTGGCATGCAGAACTTGCAAATTTGACCAGGCAAGGACAACCAGCTGAAATATTACATTATAATGGAAAATTGTTACAAAACAACCTATTCACTATTGTATTTTTAATAATAATAATCATAATAATAATAATAATAATAATGATGGGCTTTTTGCCTTAATTGTGCCCAAACTGTGGTTAGTGACATATTAGTAAAGTTAGGCTACCAAACTGATGAACTGATCAGATTTGGAAAGAGTATGGGGCAAGTGAACTTAGATGGCACTGCACATAAGAGGCACTCTAAATCACTTAAGCATATCTAAGTGGATTTAATGAGATCTGTAAAAAGCATGTGTTACTTAGCCTACATGCTGCTAAAGGTCTAGCATATGTGGCTTACAGTATTCCTACTGCAAGTGACACTAGATCCACTATTTAGTCTCCTAAAACCATAAACACACGCCAAATACTGTATAGAACCTATGAATTCAGGACTCAGCACATCAGACTGGCCACATCGCTTTCCTCATAAGATTTCTGAAAGATTATAGTGGGGAAAATCAATAGAACATAGCAAGAAAAATATGACAACGCAGGTATTTTCACTCATAATATTTTAGGGGGACAGAGCACAGGGTTTACAGTATTTTCGCAGAAACCAGCTTCAGGTCAGGTGTTGTTAATGTCAGCGTCGAGCAGAGGAGCCATAGCCACGTCTCTCATCAGCCAGACCGAAGTTCTCGCGAGAACCTGGTCTGGCCGAGCCTACGGCGCTGAGCGGCGAGGGAGCCCGCGCGGGAGTGACGGCGGAGGCGTGACGTCACCGAGACGCCTGAAAGTCAACAACGAGAAGCGGTGGTGCGAGGAGCGAGGAGCTGCGGCGGACGAACCGACGGCGGGGTGAGGAGCTGCCGCCGCCGTGTGTTGCTTTGGCCAGCGCCGTTGTCACAGTGCAGGCGGCCCGAGGCTGCTCTCACCGCGCCGGGTGGTGAGCCAGCGAGCTGAGGAAGACCCCGCACTCACTCCGTCAGTCAGGAGAGCTGCGGCGGGGGGGTTTGCCCCACCAACGCCGGCGCCAGGTAAACATAGCTGGGTTGTAAACAGAGGGCAGCTGGCTCCTCTGCTTTCCTCTGTTATGCTCTGCTCGGCTGACGGTGCGGTTGTCAGTGAGCGGAGCGGGCTGGATGTTAACCGCTAGCCGGTCACCGGCCGCCTCCCTCACAGCTAAACCCACACTGAGGCGGAGCGGGGCGGGCTGGATGCTGCGAGTTATTAGAATCAGGAGAAGCTGCAGTTTGCTGCTCTACGGCCTTGTATGCGCGCTAACACAGCCCCGTCCTCCATAAACAAACAGCCCCGAGCGCTTTGAATTCCAGCGGCTTGGTGATTTGACTACAGTTAGACATTTTGACATATTTTATGCTTAAACTTTAAGCTCTGTTTAAACGAAAACATACGAAACGACTCGTGACTAGACTCTCTTAGGCTAAAATGAGCATGAAACAGCAGCAGTGGAGACTCTCTCCTATTCCCAGTTCCCAGATAAAAGTATCATCAGTTTAATTGAGTCAGCCTGCATTGGCGGCTCAGGCAGGCAGTAGCTGGTGCGTGTACATGTGTGACTCTTTGCATTCATTACAGTGTTTATATCCGTGCTTACTCAGGCATCGTGTCCCTCGCCAATTAAAGCACCGACAACAACAAACAGGGTTAGAAGGTTCGTCTCGTCAGCCATTATTGTGGCTGCGTCGCTGAAAAGCACTGCTGGGTCACAGCCATACCAGCCAGCAGCACTGATAAACTGAAACCAGGACAGACAGCAATGTGACAAGCTTTTGGATGCTGTGGAGACTGACGTGCTTCGGGATGCTGCTGTGATCTGCTGCTGGTTTAAGTGTGCTTAAGTGACCCCAAGGGACATTTGTGCCATGCTTTAAAACAGGGATGGGAAACTAAAGGCCAGCACAGTTTGGTGATTTCCCTGCTCTTGCACACCAAACTAACCCTGATAAATAGCTAAGGAGTTAAATCAGATGTGCTTGAGCAGGAAGGTCTCCAGCCTGTGCAGGAACCAAGGCCTCCAGAGCTGCAATCCCCAACTTCTGCTTTAAAACAATGGTCACCAATCTTATCCCCAGACTGCCCAGGCTGGGCCAGTCTCACTGCAGGTTTTCACTTCAGTCAGGCAGCCTCATTTAGCCGGTCTCAATCTTCAGACCATTGATTAGTTGTATGAGGTGTGCGCTGCTGAGTTGGAAGGAAAACCTGCAGTCACATTGGCCCTTTGCAGGGGAGATTTGTGAGCCCTGCTTTGAAATGTATTAAGCTCTTTGTGTTAGGAAACCAAATGACGCTCAAAGTCGTATGGAGACGTTTGGACACTTCTGGTTAAATAATACATTTTCTAAAATAAGTTAACATATTATTTACAGAGAACATTGTTTTTAATATATTAAACTTAGAAAAATGAAAAAAGAAATTGTAGATTTGTTGCCTGTAGAGGACATCTTAATTTATTTTCACTCAGAAAATCAACAAAATGTGTCATTTTACAGGTGATATGACTGTATTTTAAATAGACTTTCATTTTCTTTTACTTTTATGGGGTGTCTGTTATGATTTGAGCAATATCTTTGCAGACCTCTGCAGGTTTGCATCCACAACGCCTTTGTACATGCCTATGAGGTCATGATCCAATTAATAAACAACAGCCCAGACTTTGATGTTTCCACCTCTGTGCTTTACAGTACTCTTAGTGCAGTCTGGTCAAAATGCTTCTCCAGGCTTTCTCCACACACAATCTACCATCAATTGAATGCTGTACTAAAAGTCTTTTTCTTTCAAATATCATTTTGTTAAACATCTTGTTAATCATTGGGAGGTGTGATGCTCAGTTACCTTAATCAGTTACATCAGCAGGTGAATGATTACAAAATCCAGCACTTCAGTCCAGAGTTTGGAGACCTCCACCACGAGTTTCCAATCTGTCCACCTGTCAGTTATGTTTCAGCTCCTAACACAACAGGGACAGACGAGCAATCTCCAGCCCAGGTTTGCTTAGCTGGCTGAGGTGAACTCGAGCAGAATAAACCCATGGACCGGCTGGGGGTCTCAAGAAACATAGGGCAGTTGCTAAGAAACATAATGTTTATTATGAGATGTGTAGATTTGGCTTTATCTGTAAGTTAAAGAACGGAAAAGCTGTCTCAACAGTGATAAAGTATCTGCTAGCTAATAAGGAAATGCTGATAAAAAGTGCTTAAGCTGTGCGTGTTGTTTCCGCCTGGTGTGTTTGGATGCTAAAAACATTGAAATGATAAAGCTTGATGGAAAGTGTTTTGTTTAATTGTAACTCAGACCTCACTTGACCCATCGTTAGGTTCCTGTGTCTTTTGGGTGAACCTAAACTTTAGTTAATTGTCAACAAATAAAAGAGCATTGGAACATTCACCAAGTGCTTTAGTGAGATCAGTAATGATTCAGTTTGATCAGTTTGTTACAAACCTTGTACAAGAGCTCCATCAATAATGGAAAGTTGGCCAAGTAGTCTTAATGGCTTGAAGCGACACAGGGGGCTATTAATGTGAAGTCTGGTGGAGGTGGTGGGAGGTTATTAATTAGCAGCAGATGTGATTTAATTTCCGATAATTTTCGGATAATTTTGCTATATTCAGAGAAGTCCTGTCTGATATTGTTTATACAAAGGAAAAAGAAGCACACAGAGGAATGTGTTTAATGTTTTGCATTAATAAAAAGTTGGTTTTAGTGAACATATACATGATTAAACAACTAAAACATGCATGCTGGCTAATTTAAAGCAAACAAAAATGGTTTCTTGAAGCCATATTTACATTCGTAAATGTAAGGCTATCACTGGAATTAGTCAGTGCTGAGGAGGCCTCTTCATCTTTCACACAGTCTTTAAGCAAACTCTAATGAAAGAGTAAAAATGCCATGTATATGAGTGCAATAATATTTATCTTTAATCACTAAATGATTATCACACATGCAGGCACTGCACAGTGTTGTGTAATCTGACTGCCAGCTGTCAGTAGCTACGTTAAGAAGAGCTAACATAGTCTAACGTCGTTCTATAAAATTTATTTTAATATAGTCAATTGACATTTAGCTGATGTTAGAGTAGAGGTGGACGATATGGTAAAAATATAATATCGCAATACTTTCTTCACGATACGTGATACTATGTCACAATATTTATTGGAAAAAAACAGTAGTGAAACATTTAAAAGAATGCTGTCAAAAACTGTAATTTTTTTATATTGAATAATTCATTTCTCACTGTGCTCACTGTGTTGCACTAAATCCAGCTAAGGGGGACTCATTTTGCTCGCTTTATAATGAAATAGGCAGTTGGTCAGTGTTCTACAAGTACTGATGATTTGCACAGTGTGTTCAGAAAAGCATGTTGTATCGTGACAGTTTATCATGATAATGATAAATATTGTCGAATTGCCCAGCCCTACCTTAGAGACAGCTAACAGCTAAGTCTGCCTCTTAATAGTTTTGGCATTGAGCGGTGAGTTTGGTCTGCTACAGAGCTTAACCCAGATTATTTTCTCGAAGGAAATAAAAGCAACACCATCTTCTAGACGATTGGGGTGGTGTGCATCAGACATGCGTTCCTCAGTCACATCTTTCCACCAGTTCTTAGGCTAATATTTCAGATTAAGTTACTACTACTGCTGTTTTTTTTAATTGATGAAGTAGCATTTAGGGATAATTATAAATGGTTGAGAGGCATCAGTCACACTTTTGCAAATGATCAATTGTAATTTGATCTATTTGTGTTCTTTTTGGCTGTTGCTGATGTTGGCTCCTAATGGGGATACATGAGGCGTTAGCCTATGCTGTGCCTTATGTTGTATGTAAATAAACAATATTCTGTCTCTTCCTGGCAGCGCTCAGAAAAGTAAACAAACCAGATGTGAATTGAGAGAACAAGCACTAAATGACTTCTTTCTTTCTTCATGGACCCACAGTTCTGCTTTCATTAAAGCGATTGTGAGCACAGAATGTGTGAGAGAGGGGGAAACATTAGTGTGAGTGCAAGAGTGTGTCTGTTTTTGAATTAGGGCTGCGGCAGATTAGCGGAACTCCTCTGAGACCACAGACATCCACATCCTGCAGTGTTCATTCAGAACTTTTTTCATTTCCTCCATTCTGGTTTGTGAGTTTCTAGGTGTGTGTGTGTGTGTGTGTGTGTGTGGGACTCCCCTACACTCACTGAATGAGTGTTCTCTCTCTCTCATTATTCATTCATCTCCAGTTCAGTAACCAGTCGCAGGGAGGCCTGAATGATTTGGGGAAAGTATCTAATTGCAGGTTGCATAGCAGGTTGTGTTGAGATGCTAACCTGGAGATCCTGCCCCGTCTGACATCCCTGAGCAGGTTGCTGAGAGTGTGAGTGATGCCCGGCGCAGGAAGAGAATAAAAGTGAAAACAACCTTCAATGTGTCCAGTGTACAGAGCTGGCAACTATGTGCTTGGTGAACAACTGTTGTTTCCACATGTTCATAAAAGTAGTGAACATGTCGGTTATTTGAATGACTTCACAGATATTTTAATTATCCAATTTCTTGAATATTTATAGTATTGATATCAGTTTAGATCAGTTGTCTTTGAACAAACTGGTCTGTTGGTCACACTGAAACTTTTTGGGTTTGTTTTTCTTCTTCACGTGTGAATTCAGTTATGACTGTCTCTATTAAGGTGGACAGACTGGACATGTCATACAATTGGATTTGGCTGTCTGGGTAAATGAAACCCAAGAAGCTGTCTCATATTATTAGGGCTTTCTTTCCATTTATAAGTACATCCTTGGAGAAAGATGACAGAATAGCAATCATAAAGACATGATTTGTCTGTGCTTTTCAGAACCTCGCTGACTTGTTTTGATAAGTAATTTGGCCCAGGGCTGGTGTGAAAAGAGAAGTGAAAACCTCAGTGTGAACCTCGCTGAAATAAAGAGCAAACAGGCAAATCAACTGGGCTACTCTTCTAGATTAGGAGAGGCCAGGGACGGTTGTAACTCAGTTGATGTCACTAGTGTTGTGTCTTTATACTTGAGGAAAAGAAGTGAAATTGCTTGGCTGTAGTTTCTCCTGAGATAAAACAAAGATTTTGAGTTATGAAAGGTTATTTTTGGATGTATAGTTTGTGTCGAGGCAATATTATACATTTAAAAGTATGAATGGGTCTCTCCATATTGTCCCCTTGGAATTATAAGGTTCTACTTGCATTCTTAGCAATTTTGAGATATTGAGTTTCAAAGATTTTGCTTTCCAAATAGCAAAACTGATTCATATATGAAAATGACAGACACCCTAAATGTGTTCTAAATGTACAATATCAAAGTCCTATCAAACTTATAAATTAGTTTCTTGGAGCGGGTCAAATGTGAACTCACTTTCTGTTTGGAATTATAAGGGTCTGTCCAGCAAAACATGAAAAGAAGCAATGAATTTCAAGGAACACAAACACTTGTAAATTGTATTAAAACGTAAGAATGTCAACATTATCCGTTAAATTTAATGCTTTATATGTCATTATGACATATGACATTTTTATGATTTATTTTTCATAATATTTATTTCTTGTTTTAGGAAAAATCTTTTTCTTATTCAAAAAAGTGTTGATTGATAGAATATTTTATCCAGTGCAGAGGTCAGTTTTAGGTAGGAACCGTAAGTTTAAGTTTCCTTTAAATTAGACAGTAGCCAGATAATAAACAGTCCCAGCAAGTAAGTCTAGCAGGTATATCCGAAATGTTGACTCTGATACACAAAATGTCTTATTTTGGGAAAAGAAAAGATGGCTGAATGAATTAAATTAATGTTTGTGTTGTAATTAAAAGCCAGTCAATTCAAATGTAGACCTTTAACCACCTTTAAGGCGTAACATTTATAAAATTTAAGATGATAAGACTTTTGAAGAAAGAAGACAGACAGATGCAGCAACATGCTTTCAGGTTGCACAGTTTTATAAACGGGTTCTCTTGTTTGGTTTCAAAGTGCTGATGGGCTCACACACAGAAGCGTATAAAGCTACGAATTTGACGTTTGGAGATAGAACCTTTTTGTTTTCTTGATTCCCAAATTGAATAAAACTTGAAAAACACTTCACTTAATGTTAAGAATTTGTCACAGAATAAAAATATGCAATTTGACAAAAATATCAGTTAGAAACTTAGAATTCCAAGGGAATGATACATATGTCTGCAATGTGATTCATTTTACTTTTCAGTTAGCAGAAAATGCACCAGAAATGCAGATCATGCCTGAAATTTTCTGAATTGTTAAGCTACCAAATTAATAATAAATAAAAAAAAAACATTCAGTACCATTGTGCTAAATACGGCAACTTTAATTATATTAATTTGAGCTAAAATGAGTAGAATTTAATGACACTTTCTTTACTGTCTGGGTGAGAATATATTAATGGTTGTATTTCTTATTGTCCACAGATGGGGAGGTTTAACTTGCCCCTATTCTCCTCTAGTTTTCTGCTACATGGTCAGTGATGGCTATTCCTTTGCAGCAGGCTTTAAACAACACCCAAGGTGCTGTAGTTGGTACTTGCTTGCCTCCAAGGCTGAGTTGCTGCACAGAAGCTTATGCAAAGAAGCCAGCCAGATATAGTGGTGAGGGGGATTCTCTTTGTGTGTTTAAGGCTTTCTCCAGGGAGAGCAGCAGCAGGAGAGATTCATAAAGGGAGACTGCAGGTTCCCTTTGTTTTGAAACAGCGTTTACATTAATTAGGTAAACTGAAACCTTTTTCGGCCTTAAAGTGATACCGCACTTTGTGTCAAGGCCAAAGCCCTATCCGTACTTGCGCTTTAACAAGAGTGATAAGCTGTCATCTCGCCACTTTATGATGCTTGTGTACTTAAGAAGTTGTGATCGCAGTTAAGGTGGGTTGAATTGGTGAAAAGACATTGAGGGAAGTTTGTATTCATGGTTTAGTCTGTTAGCATATAAGCTAGGCCAACATAAATGCTGTTTTTCATAGAGCTCTGGATTGAACTATTGAATGGTTTTGTTCTTTTGCCTGACTGAATCTTAGTTTTGGCTTTGTAAAAGAGGCAGTTGATGTCAGCAGTAGTCTTTTGAAGTGCTGCTAAGTATTAAATACAGTTTAACTTGTGTAACATCAGGATTATAGGTTCCCTGAACAAATGTGGTTCTGCTAGACCAGACAAATTTAATTCTTCAGCTATTCATGGTGTTAGTTTATCATTCTCCTCTATTCCCTTGACACATTACACTTGTTGACCATATATTACTGCTAGTCACATGGTTCACCATATGGCTTGTCACAATATCTGAGTAACACAATAACCACAGTTACCCTGGACACTAGAAGAGAAAGACAGTCTACTGTGTTCTTGTTCTTGTTAAGATGGGTGGCTGTGGGCTTCCTTTGTTTTGAAGTGGTGTTGGCATGAATTAGGAAATCTTTAATGTGAGATTGTTTCAGTCGCAAATTCTGTTTAGTGGAGCCTCAAATTGAAAAGTTGAGTTTTTTCCTCACAGCAGGTGTGTAGTTTAAGTGGGACTCACTGCTATGAGTATGCACAGATATTTTTAAACTCTCCTTTATTTTTAAAATTAAACCTATCCTACCATTCCTGTGACATTTCTTTTTGCCCTCGGCTTCCTCATTAGCAGTCTGTGCCTGTATAAAGATGTTCATGGCAGCGTCCCTGCTGTAGGGAAATCCCATATCTTCAAAACTGGTGATCAGAATGTTTTCCAACAAAGGTTTCTACCTGTCGCTGAATTCACAAGTAACTTATTGAAGCACCTTTTATTTTTTTTCCAGTTTTCTGCTGAAGTGTCTGTATTTTGTGCCAGATCTGCATGTAATCCAAAGCGGTGATACCAGAGTGAGTGAAATATTACCTTTGAAGTGAATTTTATTGTGCTGGTCCTGCAGGTAGCTGTATTGAGGCAATGTGCATATAGATCTTCTGCAGTTTATCGTTTTGCTGATATTGACGTTTGACTTGAGCTAACAGGGGTGAAGGGAAACGAATGCGGTTCAACAACTACAGCTTGGTTTTCCACTGGAACGTGTTTTGCGGGCATGAATATTTCTTCATGATTCATTTTTGGCTACTGTTTGAACTCTCTTGTAGTTTGTATTTTTGTCATCACATATTTTCCTGATCTGAGGAGCTTTCAGAGGTTTTTGAGGGCTATCTTGCTTAACAGACTATAGTTTATTCAAGCACTAATGACAATAATTTAGTCCAGTTCATGTAATAACAAAGCAATAAGCCACGAGAGGCTGTGTGTTACTGCGATTTTATCACTGCAAGGGTGTTCTTAGGTACACACAAAGCAGAGTGGCTTATTGCTTTTATAAAACAATGGCCAACATAAAATACAGAGTTTTACAGAGAATAAAACAAGTTAATATTAATAATAATCAACATAAACAAGTATTCCATGAAGAAAATATAGTTCCTTTAGAGGAATATTCGCTATTTGGCAAGAGGAATGTTCTGTTGCCCATCGCTGTATATTGCTGTCATTTATTTATTTATTTATTTTTTTTTGTCATATATCACTGAACAGAAGGTAAGACAGCACTGTTTAATTCAAAAACGTTTTGTACATTTTGGTCACCGCAAGTTTATCTTTAGGACCAATCCAGCAGCGCCCCTCTTTTCGTGCTGGAGCTGAATCTGTGCACTACATAGGAATTTAAATACTGGATTCGGCACCCCAGTGGTGCAAAATATAGCTAGTAAATAGCCATTTGGGATTCGGCCACATTCATACTTGATAAATGATGCCTTATTTGGCTGTAGAGGCTAGAATGTCTAAATGTACATAGATAACACACTATTTAGGGAATACATAGCCGTTTGGGACTCAGCCTGGGTTTCATGCTGCTTCTGATTGAAACATGAGCATCTGAAGCATGTCAGCCATTCAAGAGACATTTTTACAATCCTCTACTGCAGTTTTACAGTTAATCATACCATATCTTAATTCAAGCCTATGATATTAATGATGGAGTTGTTTAGGCTGTTGTCTATCTTTTAGTCTGTTAGCTAGCTGACCAGCCTGGTTGTAGTTAAGAGCATAAGTTGCCAGTCCCTCAGTTTAAACAAAAAATGAGTCCCTGCTCCATCAGTATAGTTGGTGGTCCATGTAGGCAGTGTGTGAGTCAAAGATAATTCCATTAACAGCACAAGGGTTTTATTATGCTGTGACATAGTGATATAGAATTCAGCTGTTATGAGATGGTCATAGGTGTGTGTATATTATAGATTTTACAGCGGCCAGTCAGATTTTAAGATCAGAACTATCCATTTTGTAATGGGTATTTTTCATTCTGGGTCCAATTAAACAATCATTGGTAGATACACTATGTGTAAAAAGTATGTGGACATCCCTTCTAATTAATAGACTTGGCTTTTGCATCCACATCCATTGCTAACAGATGTTATAAAATGCCTTCTTTCTAACATGGCAGTTTAAGTTTATGTAATACTAGAGCTGACCCGGTCAACTGTAAGTTCTGTTATTATGAAAATGAAATCACTATGAGCAGCCACGAAGTGATAGACTACGCAAACTGATGAAATGGGACCACCAAGTGCTGAAGTGTGCGGTGAGTAAAAATCATCTATCCTTGGTTGCAACTTTTAGTAATGCATTCCAAATTGCTTCTGGAAATAACATCAGTATGAGAACTGCTTGTCAGATGCTTCAGAGAATGAGATCCCTTGACCAAGCAGTCACACACAAGCCTAGGCCCTACATGTAAAGCACACCGCTATTGGATTGGAAGCATGTTCTCTAAAGTGACGAATCGTGCGTCACTGTCTGCAAGTTTGATGGATGAATCTGGCTTTGGCAGATGCTAGGAGAATGCTACCTGAATTTTTCAGTATGGCAGTGCCTCTGTGTGTAAAGCAAGGTCCATAATTAAATGGTTTGCTGAGTTAGGTGTGGAAAAACATGACTTGCCTGGACAGAGCCCTGACCTTAGCCATGTAACACCTTTGGGATGAATTAGAACACCCAAGATCAGAGTCCAACCTCACTAATACTCTTGTTCCAAGACAAGCAGCCAAAACCTTGCCAGATAAGTGCAAAACCTTGCCAGATAAGTGGAGGCAGTTGTAAGAGCAAAGGGAGACCAATCCCATTTTAGTGCCCATGGTTTGGAAATGAGATGATTAGTAAGCACATATGGATGTGATGTTTGAGTGTCCACATACTTTTGATACCCACATAGGGTATCAGAAAGTGGTGGTTATTGGGCACACTAATAACAGTGTTGGTTACATAATCCTATTATGATTTTTTTTTTATCAAGGAGAACTAATATAGCTGCCAGGGATAAGGTTATATTGAGTTTCAACAAAATGATTCAAAAAGTTTCCTCAGTCTTTAAATGGTCTGATTATTGAGTGGTCTGCATTTAGGTCACTGCATGGGCCTCATCTCTGGTAAATCTGCGAGAACATTGACTTTGTTTTAATGCTAAAAAGGAGGGGATTGTTACAGTCTTCTTAGATACCAGGTTTCAGATGCTTAGGGTTTTAAAGGGAATCTCACACACTCATAATTGTTCCATAATCCATTAAAATGATACAATTTAAGCTGTACTGATTCCACACACCCCGTCTCGTCTCCTGGCTTTTTATTTTATTGTTCTGTTTTAAAACATTTGGTTATGAAAAGGTCCAACTACAACCTTTTCATCTGGAAAAACTTATTTAAGGTGCTACAGTCTACAAATGAAATGCCGAAGGTTTATTGATTAATTTGAACAAAGCCGTGACGTAACTGCACATGATAATATTTTACATTCTTTTATGTAAATGTTTTAAATAATGTGGCAGACTTACAGAACCACATTTGGATGTGCTGTAAGTAGTCTTGCCCAAGGACTCTTACTGGAATATCTATTGGTAGCCATCCATTTAAATAAGTTGAAAAGAATGGAAATGTCCAATGCTAATGACTACACATGAGCTAAGAATTGAGCCTTTGGGTGTAGTTACTGGCTGTAATTCTAATATTGAATTGATTATGATGATTCAGTTTTCCCTTGCACTACCTGCCGATTTATTGCTAAGGCCAACTAGAAACCACACCCTTTTTTATCAAATGTATATTGTTTGAACGTATGAGTGCGTATATGCACATAATGTACATATTGTTGCATGGCTTGCTGCTCAGGTTTGGGTGGCATTACTAGGCACATCTGATGCTGGTTGATAATGTGTCTGAGCTCCTCCCACCTCTGCTCATTAATAATATGAATATTTCAGGGGTGCTTCTGTCAGCTCTACAGAGGAACCGAGTTTGGTGTATCTGCTGCCAACTCTTTGGCATAAGATTTATATCTGTAGGACCACGTCTTTGATAGCAGTGGAACTGAGTTTTCTTTCAATCTGAAGGTGTGAGAGAAATGGGTAAATAGTTTCGTTGTTGCTGAGAGCGAGAGAGAGCGAGAGAGAGCGAGAGAGAGCGAGAGAGAGCGAGCGATATGAAGGAGCTGCAGTAGCTAAGGAGGTGGAGTGGAAGAGCACAATACATTTCCTCCACCTCTTTGCCATACAGACGAGGGCATTACGTCAGACTGAGTCACAATCGTCTCCAGCCATCAGAGCTGCTGGTGTACGACAAGCCCGTAGAATTCAGCTCTACTCAATGTAGATGACTTCTGAGTGATGTACAAGGACAGGCACTGCATTATACTTTGAATGGACTTTCAAAGCGCTTATATGTCCTTAGGGAAGTCTTCATGTTGAAGAACCATAGCCAAGCTCACATCCTCAGCTTACATTTGCTTGGCTCGTCTGATTTTTGCTGCTCTGACTTTCATTTTCCTTTTTTCACCTTTCCAAAATGTACATTGGAGCTGGAAGTAGATGAATCTATTGCAGCAACCATATATTTACTACCACATTATAAAACATGAATTCGTTCATAGCATCAAAGAGGTCTGCGAAAGTACACGGGTTGGAGGAGAAACAAGGAAAGTTCTCTTTAGAATACCTAAAGGCTCCCTCGAGGATGTGCTGCTTAACCCAGTCCAGCTTTGTCTCACCGTCTCCCTTTTTTCACCTCTGATACGAAAGCGTCTCTGGAAACGCTGAACATTCCAGTCAGATCACGACAGCAGACCTAGTGCTTCGTGGCGCTTGGCCTGACCTCGTAAGTGTATCCAGCTACAAGTAAAAGAAAAAGGACACCATTGATGCTTGTTTGCTCCCGTTTGACCATATTAATAGAGGATTTAGATGCGACTCAAACAGCTCTTTGATGGCTCTCACCTACGATGAACCTTTTACTCAGCTTTTCATTGTGGTTAGATTACACTGGCCCAGATGGTGTTATTGCTTGAGTTTACTTTGTGCCTGTTTTTTAGCTGAATTAAGAATTACTGCAATAATATCAACCCTGGAAATTACTAGGACTGTGTTCACATGACGTTTGGGTAAGGGTTAAGTATGTTTTAATAGCTGTTGTGAAGGCATGAATGATTCTTGTTAGTTGAGTGCTTGATTTAGATGTGATTTAGTTCAGGTTATTAGGGTTATCAATTCATAGCCATCCGTGATTAGTGCCTAGCCATTAGTATATTGTTTACATGTTTATAGCGACTCTTCAGTTCAATTCTAAACAAGTGATCTTCCTCAGATGTATGTGATCTGTGGCCCATGTTGATGAGCATTTGTTGTTCACTAATAAAGTTAAAGTCCCGCACTCTCTCACACGCACATACTGTATGTGCCCAAATACTGACCGCTGTCTCCTGGTCTGCTGCCTCTGTGATTAAAAGTGCAGAAAGTACACTGCTCTGCCTCTCTGTGCTCTGACAAGCAACTTGCACTGAAACACACCTAGAATGTAGAACTAAGTGTTCCCCCAGCATAATTTATTCATCGTTTTTGCATTTTTTAAAAAAGGTAAACACTAATAAGTATGTCAATCAGTATCCCCAATTTTATTTTATTCATAATAACTGTAGTTTTACTCAACTTTTAACATAAACTTTATGTTTGTATATTCTGCTATAGTTCTTCAGTGTTGCTTATGTTTTTTATGCACTAGATTAATTATGGTACCATAATTAATAAAATCTTTAGATACATTATTACTTATTATGGTGTTCTTGCAGCAGATTCTAGAGAAAAGATGGGGTTCTCTTATTTCTGTCATCTCGATCCTAGATTATTATTTTTCTTCTGTCAGCTTTGTTTACTGGTTCATTCTTGTGTTTTTTTGTTCTGTTTGTTTGTGATCTTTGATTCTTCATGCTTACTCAATCTTTAAGTATAGTTTGAACTAGACAGCCCCAACATGTAGACACACACTCGTGCTGCCCTTTGCTGCAGCTTCGTACAGTCCATTTTGTTGCCATGCGTACTCGATTTGAGAAAATACCATGAATGTGGTCTCTGAACTGTTTTTGTGTTTTGAACATGGCATCATGGTGCTTGTGTGAAAAGTTCATGAGGCTGGTGATGAGTGATGATTTTACACCTAGTCATAGCCGCAGTCTGGAAGATCATACTGAAACATCTGGGTCAAACTTCAGGAGACACAAATTGGTCAGAAAACTGACACGTTGGGATTACCACACGGAGATTGTACTAGAATAGAATAGAATTATATATATATATATATATATATATATATATATATATAATTATTATCAAGATTATAGTCATATATAAATTATGAGAAAATAACCACTGTAACTGTTGTTGACTATAAATAGCACAATCAGCATTTAAAAGTTCCTTCGACTTTCATAAATTAGCCAAGCAGATTTGCTTAAATGCTTATAGTGAACACTGTTTTTAGTTTACCTCATTTGCTCTCCTAACATGGTGGCCTAATAAAATACTTCATAGGCTTCCTACTCTCTCTTCTCCCTCTGTATATGTTGATTGATGGGAACAGAAATCATGAATAATGCATAAAAGAAACAAGGCATAAAAGAAAAAATGACATTTTTAGTGAGTTTGAGTTGCTTTACATGAACAGTGTAAAGTTATCTTATTGTTTATTTTACACAGGTCTTTAGAGTGGGTGATTTTATCAGAATTCTATTTTCTCTGGTGGATTGGTGGGAATACTGACCACATACGATTTGACATTGCTTCCTGAAAATGCATGCAACTTTGCATGTGATTCTGTTTTTAATGAGGATAGAACTCGTACTTATTGACCGTGGGTTCACCACACAGCCCGGTGGTCACTAGCTGAAGTTCAACAAGTCAAGAGGTCAACTTTTCATTCTGTGTCCACAAGGCAAAGTATGCACATTCAGTAGAGTGGAGGAATGTCAATTTATGGCAGCACCCTTAGAGTTTTGTTCCCTTTGCTTCAGGCAAGACATAGACGCTTGAGTAGTTTGCTTCTAGTCGTGTTACATGAATACAAATGTACATTGAATACACCTCATCATATCTAACATCCCTCATTTAAATACCGAGCCATGGGAGTAGCGTAGAGGCCATAGCTGCAAAACTGAGTTTTAGGTTTTATGCTAAACACACTGTCTTCCAATCCATAATAGACATGCCTGAGGAAATTATGCAGCACACCTGTTATACCTAATATCGATGAGACACCAATATTTACTGGCAGTCCAGAGCACAGCTTTTCAGACAGTGAAGATGAGAGTACAGGGATTTTGCTAAATATATTTTGAAGTCCTTACCATTTCACCCTTGCTTAGGTTAGAATTTATTGATTATTGTTTTAATGCAACCTTAAAGGTACATTCATGTGCCCTGTATGTCCTGAGGGCATTTTGTTATTCATCTACATTTCATATGCAACAGTGGGCGCTATCAGGAAGTCATCATTAATGCAGAGGTTCAAACTAGAGCTCGAAAAACCATTGATTATCAGTATCTGTGGAATTCCTGGCGATGAAAGTCTCAGAAAGCTTCTCACTTTTAAAGAGTTGACGATTTTTACTCAATGCTAGTCTATATTACATATTACAATAACTCAGTAACTTGTAAAGTTGAGTAAAAAACTTTGTCGTGGTTGAAATAACAAAAACAGCAAGTGTGTCTACATTGCATCAGCATGTGTTTTCAGTGAAAGTACGTGGAAGTAAAACTGAAATGATGTTTGTGTTGATGGTGTTTTTACTCTGGAAAGTAAAATCAGATCTTATCTGGTCAGAATGGAGACACATTGTTGTGAAAATATTTAATTGAATCCAGACAAAACACATGTTAATGCAAGGTGTAAACAAGCTCTAAAATGAAAAATGCAGTGGCTTTCTTAATTTGAAAAAATACCATGAATGTGGAAATGTTTTTTTGTGTTTTGAACATGGCATCATGGTGCTTGTGTGAAAAGTTCATGAGGCTGGTGATGAGTGATGATATTACACCTAGTCATAGCCGCAGTCTGGAAGATCATACTGAAACATCTGGGTCAAACTTCAGGAGACACAAATTGGTCATAAAACTGACATGTTGGAATTAACACATGGAGATTGTTCAAGATTTTAGTCACTTTACATAAATTATGAGAAAATAACCACTGTAACTCTTGTTGACTATAAATAGCACAATTAGCATTTAAAAGTTCCTTCGACTTTCATAAATTAGCCAAGCAGATTTGCTTAAATGCTTGTAGTGAACACTGTTTTAAGTTTACCTCATTTGTTCTCCTAACATGGTGGCACTTTTCTATATATAGAAAAGTGTTAATATTTGAATAAACAAAATGTATAGAATATTAATTAATAGTGATTTATATATATTTATATATATATATATATATATATATATATATATATATAAAATACAAACAATATAGTGATTTTATGGATTTGTTTGTTTGTTTAACCATTTTCAAACCTCTCCTCAAGGAAGCCCAGTATTATATGTAGTTAAAAAGCAGCTCCTGGTTTGACCAATCAGTGTTTCAGTAAATTGTGCTCATGATGTAATTGATGATATTAACAAGTCTCTGTGGTGGCTGTGAAGGTGTCAAGGAAAAAAGGGACCCAAGAAATTCTTGTTACTTTTTATTGTTTTTATGTTTATTTTAATTATGAATATGACTTTATTCTAATGTATATTGTGATAAATCACAGCTGAGGTAAATTGTTTATTACATGCATATACACAGTAGTTACACATTACAATGTTCAGAAGTTTGTCCTCTGTAGACGATGTGTTTAAAGTTATTTTCACTCAATAAATTGCAATTTGACAAAAGGTGCTCAGGCTTTTACATATGACTTTTAATACTTTGTAATCTGTAAGACCACTGTGGTTTTAGATGAATAAAATGGCTATATCTGTGTTGTAGACATCACAACTCCTGGTTCATTTGGTAAGTTTCTCAGTAACAAGGCCATTTCAGATAAATCCACTCTGAATGACTTTTTCGTCTCAGCAACTGAGTTATGCCGAATTTTATTTTTATTTATAAAAATTGTTGGAATTCCCCTTGTAGTGCATTTTGAAAGTAAACAGGGGTAAAGTGTCTATGAAGGGGTCAAGATGTATTGAGGGGAGAACCAGGAGGCTTGTTTTTCAGGCTTGCTTGTCGGTTGGGTAAGAATTTGGGAGGGGAGGAGGGGGTCGAGCACGAAAAATCCATGCATTCCATTTTTGTGTGTGTGTGTTTGTTCTAGGCTGACTCACTGCTGAGGAGTGGGAAGGTCTGAAGAGCGCGTGCGAGAGAGAGAGAGAGAAGCGTCGGAAGGAGGGGAAAGCCTCCATAACGGCTTCGACAGGAGAGAGAGTGAACCGACGGACAGCGAGAGCGGGAGAGCACCAGGCAGGGAGGGAGTGAGTGAGACGCTGACCCCTCCCCTCCCCTCTTCCTCTCCTCACCCCCCCCCCCAACCCCCAACACCTCCCCACTCCTTCTGGAGCTGGCGTGTAGCAGCGAAGAGCACACCGTGACAGAGGCATCATGAGCGATGTCACCATTGTCAAAGAAGGCTGGGTGCAGAAGAGGGGTAAGTGCCTGGCTGCTCTCAAAGGCTCGGTTAACTAACGGGCTTGGCTGCGTGTGAATGTGAATGTGAGAGTGAGACTGTGTTTGTGTCTCCAGAGACTGGTTCCTCTATCATGGGTGGGCTCTGCTGCTGTAGTATGTCACAGCATGGCTTCAGTCAGATTATGCTGGATGCCGGCGTGTGTGGGTGTGCCTGTCTGTATGTGTGTGTTTGTCTGTAATTGTAGTTTCTTACTAGACAGAACATAGATGAAGAGCACATGTGTCATTACATGTGTAGGTGAGAATGGGTACATGTCTGTGTGTCTGTTTCTCCCAAAGTGGTTCTGAATGCTGTATTCAGACCAGTATCCATCATATCTCTCTCTCTGCCTGCTCCCTTTCACTGGTTTGATTATATATTCTATATGTCTCATATTCAGAGACTCTCAGTGAGGCTGAGAACAGGCTCTAATAATACAGTGTGGCCTGTATGATTTTTATGCCTCAATATGTTTGTAAAGGATTTGAAACTGTATCCCGAAGGCAGATGCATGGGCCCTGTTATGTACACATACACACATAAATATCAGTCTGCGAATGCCACATGGAAGTGGACCTGACTGCTGTTGCTATCGACTTGGAGGTGCCATTTTTCCTTAGGGGTGAGATTTGTCTCTACACCGGGGGTCACCAGCCTTGGTCCTGGAGATCTACCTTCTTGGAGAGTCTAGTTCTGATCTGCACCCAACAGGCCCCCTACCTACACACTAAACGCTAAAGCATCTCATCTAATCAAGGACTTCTTGCTGGAGCAGGTGTAGCAGATTGTTGTTGGAATCAGGAAGGTAGATCTCTAGAAACAGGGTTCTAGACACCCGCTCATTTTTCATTTTTTTAACTCGAGTTGTATCGAGCCAGGAGAGCATTAGTGAGGTCAGGGACTTTTATTGAGTGATCAGTTTTGGGTCACTCCATCTCATCCCAAAGATCACTCCACAGAACGCTCCATGGCTCAGTGCTAGGTACTCTGGAGTGGATGATCTTGAGCATTATTTGCACATATAGCTTATATATCCTCTCTAACAGGGATGTTGTGTGCTTTATACCCCTAATGTGTGGCTGCTCTGCAGCATCGCTGTTAGAGGTATCTAGGTACTTTTGCATGTATAACTTATTTATCTTCTCTCTCTAACTCTTTGGGCATCTGAACTCTATGATTGCTCTATCCTTGCTCTATCCTCTGTCCCTGCATCCCTGTTGATCTTGTCCTCAACATCCTGCTGTGTTTACTGCATCCCAAACTCAGCCAGCCCTCTGCTGACACCCTTGGCTGAATTATGGGCCGATGGTTTGTGACTGCCGCAGTTGTTGATTTAGATGACTCCAGTTACAATGTGTCTTACATTGATTTTTATGGTGAAATTTCAGGCAGTAGGATGGTGGGGTTTCATGCCTGATGTGATTTGTGGCTGTTTTTTCCCCTTCCCCCCCTTTTGTCACTCTTATTGATCGTCTCACACACACTATGTATTTCCACATGTTAAGCCGAAGAAGTGGGATGATACAAGCAAAGCTGAATTTTTTTGCTACCTTTCTGCTGTGTAGCCTACCTCAAAGCTGCTTCTTTCCAGATGCTGCCTGTTTGATGCATTGGCTGTTCCAGAGTCTGCAGCTGTAAAGCTGGTTAGTTTATTTCTCAGATAGGAAAATGAAAGTTTCTGGCATAGCTGTAAAAATTTTGCATTATTCATAGTTTTCACATTTTCAAGGCAAATGTACATATTTAAGGACTTAAAGGGCAATGTCTCACATTATTCTTTCATTTGGTTTGATGTACCAAAAATAGTGCTATTTCATTTTGACAGGCTGTTTTTGTTACTGTGATTTGACTGATACATGCAAATGACCCTTGTTCTGACTGGCTTATTGACTCTTTCAAAAAGCAGTCTGGGCTGAAACCTTTTTCTCCTTATAAGTTCAGTGTGACTGGGCAGAGCGGGGCAGAGCGGGGCAGGGCAGGGGTTGGGGAATCAGCCTTGCAACCGGAAGGTTGCTGGTTCAATCCCTTGAGCCGACAGTACATTACTGAGGTGCCCCTGAGCAAGGCACCTAACCCCCAACTGCTCCCCGTGCGCTGCGGATAGGGCTGCCCATCGCTCAGGGCAAGTGTGCTCACGGTCTCCTATTGTGTTCACTAGTATGTCTTCACCAGTTTGTATGTGGTGTTTCACTGCACAGATAGGTTAAATGTGGAGGTGAAATTACCCCACTGTGTGACTAATAAGGGTCTCTTAATTTAAATTACTGGTGGATGTATGCAAATGACCTCACAAAATAATGAATTCAATACAGGTTGTTTTTGCCGCTCAGTTTACAGTTAAGTAAGGTATTGACTGTGGAGTGACAATGTTTACATGTTACATCACAATTTTTGATTGGGGAAAAAAAAACAGTAGGAAAGATTTGTCACTTCATGATAAGGGTCCTTTAATGCAACATTTCTAACAGACATATAAGTTGTTTATATGATAGTGATGGATGCTTATAGACAACAGCATTTGGATATTTTGATAAATCCGGTGCTGCTCTAGAACTTACAGAGTAGCAAGTTAAAACATCAGTTAGTTGTATTTTATTCAAAATTTGTAGTTATACCTTATGCAAAAGAACACATCTGTGAGGATATCAGTGTTTTTTTTTTTTTTTTTGCATATGGACATAGTCTGAGTTACCAGCTCACTCCTTCTGCTTATTTATTATCTTTGAAAACATGCATGAATTAGCCAGGATGAGTGAGGTTTGAGAGTGCTTGTGGCTGTGGCCACGCCTGGGCCGGGCTGTAGCTGTAGAATGGGTTGACTGGGGGTGAGTATTTGTGTGTATGTGTGGTACTGCAGCCCTGGGCTGGGAAACAGACCTCGTTGTGTTGGGCTTGGCCGTCTGCCAGGATGACCCCGATCACCCTCTCCTTTTCCTTTCTTTTCCTACTTTGTCTCCACCATTCTCTCTTTCCATTATAGCTTTCACTCTCTCTTCTCAGACTCTGCCCCTACCTTTAATTTTCCATTTTATTGCTGTCTCTCTGTCTTGTCATCTCTTACTTTCTTTCTCTTTCTTTATTTCTCCTTCGAAGCCCCCCCCCCTCCTCCCTTGTTTCTGTATTGCTAGACATGTTGGTGTTTGCTGCAGTAGACGTTTCTTTGGCCGCATCCCTAGCTTGGCTTGGCCTGGCCGCTACATCCACTCTGTGCTCTCTTAAAAATAGAGCTGAAGGAGAGCGAGAGAGAAGGAGAGGAGGATGACCAAACGAGTGACATAATTTCCTGTTTACTACACCAATGAATGGGTCACTAGGAGCTTCCCCCTCACTTACAGAGACCTCTTTGACTCTTCTTGAAAACTTCCGCTCATCTGCCTTCAGGCATTTTATCATATACAATGACTGGCCACAGGTGCTAGATTCAAATGGTGCTTAATGCTTTGAGTATTAGTCTGCATGATATGCAAGGAACCACAGATGGGCACACAAGCCAGTGAACTTGTGAATCAATTTTGTGTCACTCTTAACCGACTTGCAACTAGACTCTAGACTGAGGAAAAAAACCCTAACAAAAACAGATTAAATTGAGAGCACCAACATTATGGAAATTGTCCAGCCTTTTGAACAGAAGGAAGCTCTACACACTAAATGCTGTGTTTAAAGAAAAGAAGGAAAGAGGAAAAACAACTTGAAACATTGGCTAGCATGTAGATGGGATGGCAAGTGTTCTTGCTAGCGCTGTAGCTAGTTAGCTAAAGTTCTAGCCCATCCAACTGAAGTTTCAGATCTCATTTCTTTAAAATTTAACCAATAAAGCTGAAGTTTTGGTAAGTTCTCGTTCCTTTAAAATTTAACCAATAAAGCTGAAGTTTTGGTAAGTTCTCGTTCCTTTAAAATTTAACCAATAAAGCTGAAGTTTTGGTAAATTCTCATTCCTTTAAAATTTAACCAATAAAGCTGAAGTCTTGGTAAATTCTCATTCCTTTAAAATTTAACCAATAAAGCTGACATTTTGGTAAGTTCTCATTCCTTTAAAATTTAACCAATAAAGCTGAAGTTTTGGTAAGTTCTCATTCCTTCAAAATTTAACCAATAAAGCTGAAGTTTTGGTAAGTTCTCGTTCCTTTAAAATTTAACCAATAAAGCTGAAGTTTTGGTAAATTCTCATTCCTTTAAAATTTAACCAATAAAGCTGAAGTCTTGGTAAGTTCTCATTCCTTTAAAATTTAACCAATAAAGCTGAAGTTTTGGTAAGTTCTCATTCCTTCAAAATTTAACCAATAAAGCTGAAGTTTTGGTAAGTTCTCGTTCCTTTAAAATTTAACCAATAAAGCTGAAGTTTTGGTAAATTCTCATTCCTTTAAAATTTAACCAATAAAGCTGAAGTCTTGGTAAGTTCTCATTCCTTTAAAATTTAACCAATAAAGCTGACATTTTGGTAAGTTCTCATTCCTTTAAAATTTAACCAATAAAGCTGAAGTTTTGGTAAGTTCTCATTCCTTCAAAATTTAACCAATAAAGCTGAAGTTTTGGTATTATGCTACCTGGCTAGCATAGTTGCTGTACAACTACAGACTAGAAAACTGGTCCAAGTTATTTTGCCTTTTTCTTGTAAGCTAGGGATGTGCGTTCTGGCTCATTTTAATATTTTGATATTCGAGTATCTGCAAGAATTAAAAAAATGGCCAAAAAGTGTACTTTGGCAGAAACTAATGTAGGGCTAGAGCTGTAGATGTACTCTTTCAGGTGTACTGGTGTTAGCACTGGTGTTAAGAGGCTAGAGGCATGTTAGTTTGTCAGAGAAATGTTTCCACTGCCTCTAGACCTAGTCAACATCAGCTAGTCAGCCTAGTTAATAATAAAGCTGTGCTACATCACTTTTATACAGTGTTTAAGAGTGGCAAAGTGTCATAGACAAGTGACTTGTGAATCTCTGCTGGTATCATACACAAATATAAGCTACTATGAACTGCTATTTTTAACATTCTTCACTTCCAATTACACTGCATTGCTATTTCTTCCATTCTATATTTGTTACAAAACAGAATTAAGGAAGTAATTTTGGGTGAATTAGTGAAATGTGATGCATTATGCAGCATCATTAATTGCTTATGTTTGGCTGTATGACTGTAAACCAGCGGCTGGCTATGAGGCTGTAGTGCTCAGTGCAGAGTCACATGGTTGCCATGCTCTTTCCCGCAGGACCTTTGGAACACTCTGTACTGAGGAGAGGATGCAGAGACATGAATGAATGTCTCTCTCTCTCTTTTTCTCTCTCTCTCTCACTGTCTGCATCTGTTTTACAGTCATTTTTAAGTCTTTTCCACGATGATATGTCATCATGTACATTAATGAATTTTAATATGCTTTGTCACAAGGCATAAGTGTAATTTTTTTCTTCTCTCTCTCTCTCTCTCTCTCTCTCTCTCTCTCTCTCTCTGTCTCTCTTTCTCTCTCTCTCTCTCTATACCTCTCTCTCTATACCTCTCTCACTATACCTCTCTCGCTATACCTCTCTCTCTACCTCTCTCTCACACACACACACATACGCACTGACCTTGCAGTCCCTGTTACTGGCTCTGCTCTGTCCTTTGCCTCACCTATTTCATACCTAAGAGTATTCTGCTTTCAAATCAGTGCTCCCATCGGGTCCTTTTCTTTCTCTCCTGCGTTCGTTCACTCACTCCGGATGACATTCTTTGAGGTCCGGTTTGAGAGAGTATGTACTCTCTACTGTGTTCTGGACCTTATGCCATGTTGAATGCTTTGGCCGGGTTTTAACTGTGCCAGTGGAGCTGCTGTGCCCCAAGACACGTCTACTGCATTAGCTGGTTATTGCAATACTATGCCCAGTATGTTATGCCACGGTCCATCAAGACGACCGTGGTGAAATGTTTACTTTCTGCGGGTTAAGGCTCAGGTCTGCTGTAGCCACATCTCTGAGTAATCTAGGATGAATGGTGGAGGATGAAGGCAGTTTGATGTTAATATTAATACTGTATCAGAATTAACATCACATATGTTAACATATGATGACATATGTTGGTTATAATATTAAAAAAAAAACAGTCTACCTTGTTTGCTTCTTCTTGGAAAAAGTCATTCTTGAGCCCTGGAAACAGATCATTAGTTATCGTCATCAGCTTAAAATATAAATCCCTTAATTGGTCATTGTAGACAGTGTGGTTTGTAGATTGTATGGATGCTCACTGTTAGAAAGCCCTGCTAAATGCTGTGTTGTAGAAGGTAATTGTTTCTGAGAAAGGCAAAATGAGTTACTTTGAATTTGCAATTCTATTATAGCACATAAGAACTTCACTTCATGCCGCTTAGTTGACCATGGCCATTATGTCTACACATACGTCACACTAAGTGCAGTTCATTAAGACAAATGACATCAGTAGAAGGTATGAAATTTAGTCCTATGTTTTCTACAGGCAACAACTGAGCAGTGGTTCTGTGGGATGTAACAGGGTTTAGGTTCAACAGTAAAAGCATGAAAAGCATCTTTATTTACAAAGCATTGTAAAAGCTTTTTTGTATACTGTATTTACAATAGTGTTGTGCCAAAGGTGTTATTAGATTAAATTAAATTAACATATTTAGAGTTGTTTTTGGTGGAATTCTCCTGAAAACTGTGAGCTAGCTTATTGCTTCTGACATGCAAAGTTAGTTACATGATTGTGTGCTAGCAGGAACTGCTAGAAATGTTTTCAAATGGCATCAAAACTATAGTAGAGAAGTCTTTGGGCATTGTACCCCCTCTGACACTTGAACAGTGAATACAGATCGTTTGCCAAATGTCCTTCGTAGAAACCGTGAAATGGTTCCACACAGCCAATAATTTTACTATTGATGTCCTTCCGCTCAATATATTTGAACATGCCTATCCGAAGGGAACAAACAATGCGTCTCATTCACTAACGGTTAAGAACATCTTTGCGGTTTAAGAACATCATAAAATGACGTAGATGTAGACTTTTTCTTAGGACCTTTCTCAAGAACGTATTTAGCTTTGAAATGATCTGAACAGACACTTTGTTGTAGGCCTGTTAGTCTTTTAGACTTCTATTATTTTATATTATTTGTGCATGATTTCAACCCTTTTTCGGTGGCTGACATTTTGGTGCATCACCATTACTAAAAAAACAAAAAATAAAAGCTCTTATTAGTGCATTAAGGTGTTTCATCAGTTATGTGACTAGGGGGAAAATGTCACTAACAGTAGAGTAAACTTCAGTAGAAGTAAATGTCCGTCCATCCATCCATCCCAGCAGTCTTTGGGCGGAAGGCAAGTAAATGTCCTCCAAGCAATCCATTTGACTAGTTACAGTGACGTGCTGATGTTTTCAGCTCAGGCTGTAGAGCAGGTACTTTCCCTCTAGCTTATTGACAACAGTTCATAAACATGGCTGCTGTGTCTAAGGCTTGAGTGGCAGAATGCTAGTGATGTTGGAGAGTTGTGGAGAATCTGTATTCCTTCATGGTGAATCACACATCTGATTATCACCACGCTGTTTGTCTGGAGCTGAACTTAACAGCAAGGATCCTTGCTCTGCCTTGCTACGCCTAAATGTTCCTGCCTTATCCTTTTATGGGCACACACGTGCCCCTGTGTACACACTTCCACGCGCACTTGTATACTCACTCCTGCCTGCCTGCCAGTGTGTGTGTGTGTGTGTGTGTGTGTGTGTGAGCCCAGTGTCAACACATATTAAGAAGAATGCAGCAGCCCCCTCAGTCATGACTCCTGTGTTTTGTTTAGCATGTGCGTGTTTGAGTGGCATGCAGAG